>NC_072478.1:92042039-92322243 GCF_027574615.1 Eptesicus fuscus | reverse complement strand
AGGTCAAGGAAACTTCTCATGGGATGCAAAGGTGCCTGGTGAGAAAAAAAGTACACATTGTTGATCAGGCATTCATTGATGGCCTTTTGTGCCAGGCGCTGTGTTTGTGCTTAATCCCACTGCTACCTCTCTCTCTCTGGGTAGCTCTGAGACCTTCTGTAACTGCTTTGAAATCCTAGATCTGCTCTGTCATGGAAAGAGCCCTAGTTATTTCCTTTTTCATCTCTTAGTTGGAAAAGAATTATTGGTGGTCGAATTCACCTTTCAACCAAGTGTATAATGTATAAATGGTCCGTGTGATCTAGCATATACTTGTGGTGTGAGTTAATTTAGGGTGCAGGACTCCTGGGAGGGTATCCTCAGGACTGACTGAAATGAATGCTATTTATTGGGTAAACATTCTGGTCCTGGAACCACTGTTTAAATCTTAGTCATTCACCAGAGAGAGGACAAAGTCATGTCCTGGCCCTGGACACTTTCCCCATCTCACCAATGTGTAGAAGGATATGTAAATCTGATACACATGGCTGGTGTCCTCCAAGTGCTTCAGTGTATAATCCGAGTAACCTTTTTCATATCTGAAGCTCCTGGAATCTATACTTTTTGCACCTGTTTATTTATTTATTTTAATAAATCTTTATTGTTCAGATTATTACAATTGTTTCTCCTTTCCCCCGCCCCATATCTCCCCTCCACCCAGTTCTCACCCTTCCCTCTGCCCTTACCTCCCCCCCTCGCTATCTTTATCCATAGGTGTATGATTTTGTCCAGTCTCTTCCCATACCCCCCTCACAGATACCCCTTTCCCCCTGAGAATTATCAATCCACTCCCATTCTGTGCCCCTGATTCTATAATGTTCACCAGTCTATTCTGTTCTTCAGATTTTTAATTCACTTGACTTTTAGATTCACTTGTTGATAGGTATGTATTTGTTGTTCATAATTTTTATCTTTACTTTTTTCTTCTTTTTCCTCCTTTTAAAGAATACCTTTCAGCATTTCATGTAATACTGGTTTGGTGGTGATGAATTTCTTTAGCTTTTTCTTATCTGTGAAACTCTTTATCTGACCTTCAATTCTGAATGATAACTTTGCTGGGTAAAGTAGTCTTGGTTGTAGGTTCTTGCTATTCATCACTTTGAATATTTCTTGCCATTCCCGTCTGGCCTGCATAGTTTCTGTTGAGAAATCAGCTGATAATCGTATGGGTGCTCCCTTGTAAGTAACTAACTGTTTTTCTCTTGCTGCTTGTAAGATTCTCTCTTTGTCTTTTGCCCTTGCCATTTTAATTATGATGTGTCTTGGTGTAGTCCTCTTTGGATTCCTCTTGTTTGGGGTTCTGTGCGCTTCCTGGACTTGTAAGTCTATTTCTTTTACCAGGTGGGGGAAGTTTTCGGTCATTATTTCTTCAAATAGGTTTTCAGCTTCTTGCTCTCTCTCTTCTTCTGGCACCCCAAAAATTCAAATGCTGGTACATTTGAAGTTGTCCCAGAGGGTACTTACACTATCTTCTACTTTCTGAATTCTCTTCTCTTCTTGCTTTTCTGGAGGCGTTCCTTTGCCTCTTTGTATTCCAAATCTTTGACTTGATTCTTGCGTTCCTCTAGTCTGCTGCTGGGTCTCTGTATAATATTTTTTATTTCAGTCAGTGTATGTTTCATTTCTAGTTGGACCTTTTACATATCCTCGAGGGTCTCATTAAATTTATCGGCTTTTTCCATGAAATTCTTGAAAAACCTTATAGCTGTGGTTTTGAACTCTATGTCCAGTCGTTTGTTCTCCTCCATTTCTTTTGTTTGGGATCTGTTTCCTTGCCTCCTCATTTTCGCTGCTTCCCTGAGTTGGTAGGGTAGCTTTGTGTCCTATTGTGTCCTATTGGTTCAATGGGTCAGCCTCCCAGTTACCTGAGGTGGACACTCTTGGTGCACCCCTTTTTAGACTGTGTGTACAGCCTTGTTGTAGTTAAGTCTTGATTGTTGTTGGTGTCACTGGGAGGAATTGACCTCCAGGCCAATTGGCTATGAGAACCCGCTGTGTCTATAAAGGAAGAATTGCTGTGCTGGAGACACGTTTATGGGCTGGGACTTGTTCCAGTAGGGCTTTGGCACTCACTGAGTCTGCTTCTTGAATGTGTCCCTTATGCGAGTGGTTGAAATCTGGTGTCATCTCACACCGACCACTAGATGCCCTCGTTTCTGGATCTCCAATGGGGTGCAGGTCAGCTACTGTCTGAGGCCACTCAGCAGGAGTTACAGCAAAAACTGTAGTTTTCTCCTCTTAGCTTGGATGGTTTTGGAGTAGTCTGACTGGAGCTGCAGTTTATTTGGTTAAGCTGCCACAGTGCAGGCCATTTATATGCAAAAGCTGCTGTTTGGAGCCTGGGTGGGTTTGTGGAATGTGCAGGGCGGGTCTCAGGGCGGGGCGGGTCTCAGGGCGGGGCGGGGTCTCAGGGCATCACTAGGCTAGGGCGTGGCAAACAGCAATGGCTGCTAGTCTGCTTTTTCTGCCTTTTCTGCATTTCCGCATTCCCAAGTCCCTGGGTCCCGAGCTCCAGCGCAGTAAACACTGATTGCTGGGCGCACCTCAGCAAGAAAGTCACTCTCACTTTCAGACATGATGGCCGAGAGTCCAGCTTCTCCCCGTAGGCGTCTGGGTCCCCCGAGCGTCCCCAGAAACTGGATTTCAGAGTGATCGGGAGCTTATCTCCCTTTGGGTTGGAAAAAAAAAAAGCGCGCCCTGTTGCCCGCCACCAGCCCGATTCACGCATTTCTGTACCTCAGCCCTTCAGCGTTTGTTCTTTCTTTTTCATTCTTAGTTGTAAATCTACCATTCAGCCAGCTTTCCCATGGTTCTGGGTGGTAGACGCTTTGTCTTTTAGTTGTATTTTTGAAATTGTTGTGCGAGGCACAGTTTAGTTGTTTAACTTTGCCGCCATCTTGGTTCCTCCTCCTTGCACCTGTTTCTTTTTTAAAAGCTGGTCCTCAATCCCAGCCCTTTCAGATTCTAGTAGACCAGGGGTCCTCAAACTTTTTAAAGAGGGGCCAGTTCACTGTCCCTCAGACCGTTGGATGGCCGGACTATAGTTTAAAAAAAACCTATGAACAAATTCCTATGCACACTGCATATATCTTATTTTGAAAATAAAACAAAACAAAACAGCAAAAACACCCGCATGTGGCCCTGGGCTGTAGTTTGAGGACGTCTGTAGTAGACTAAGGACAGGGACTCTGAGCTCAGGGGAGATTAGTGCCTAATTCTGGAGGAGGACATAGTCTCTCATTGGTTTTATTGATGTTCTTGCCCAGCATAAAGCTCTTGTTTTTTCCCTTCTGGATTTATACTTGCTTTCATGTGGATTTCTAGCTGGACCTGAACTCACCAGGGTTCCAAGATCACCTGGGGTCTCCTCCTCTGCTATAGCACTAGTTCACCTGCAGAATATCCCAAGAAAGATAGTGATGTGTTTTTGAGCCCAGAGGCCATCCAATGAGAGGAGGTAGACCACCCAGGCTATTATCATAAGGTGGAAGTATAATCTAGGATTAATGTTCTTCCCTGGGTTAGAAATGTGAGCTTCATAGTAGCTGACAATCCTCATTCCAGATTTCTTGGTTTCTTTGTAACTGTAAGTATTTTCAGAGTGAAGAGACCCATAGTTTCTTTTAAATCAGATTCTCCAGGGGAATAAGTATTAGCCCCCCAAACCCCCAGACCATTTCTCTTTGACCTCTACTGAGAATGGTGTGAACTTGGCTCAGGTGAGCACAGGTCCACAAGGAGCTTGAAGTGGAGATCCTTTATCCACTGTGAAGTCAGAGCCTCATCTGGAAGGTAAGGCTTCATCAAGATGATCATTTCCTGTCTCCTGTGTGACAGGATTCATTCTAAGTTTTTTCTCTCTCAATTTATAAATTTTAATTTACTTGTTATTTTAAATCACAGTTGATATACAATATATTAGTTTTAGGTGTACAACCCCATGATTAGATATTTATATAAGTAGCAAAGTGATTGCCATGATAAATTGAGAATCCATGTGACACCATATGTATTTATTATAATATTACTGACTATATTCCTTGTGCTGTTGTTTATATCCCCCTGACTATTTATGAAACTGCCAATTTGTACTTCTAAATCCCTTGACCTTTTTCACCCATGCCCCTAACCCATTTCCCATCTGCTAAGTTCTTTAGAAGTATTATATTACTTGATTCTCATGACAGCCCTACCTATCATAGGTGTGATTCAATTCTCTTTAATATTTGTTGGAACCTAGGCACAGAGTCTAATTGTATTGCTGAAAGGCATATGGATAGAAAGTGGTTGAGTCAGGATTCAGTCTCCATTAGTTTGAATTTGGGACTCTGGTTATAACTACTCGATGGTGTTTCTACCATGATGCCCTGAAGTTATATTAGGATGAATATGTCCTGATCTGACACCCTCACTGAAAAAGCCCTTTATATAATACCCTGTCTTTATATGTCATTCAGTGTCAGTATTGCTTCTAGAATTCTTTACTTTAGTATTCAGCATAAAAATTGAAATAAAAATGCTATTTATACTGATGACAAAGTTAATATCTGATTTAAGTATTTTAGAATTCAGGCTACATGCTTCACACTCCCAAGTTTCTGATAGTGAAGAGTTTAGATGCAATACAAATGGAGAATAATTTGATGTATGGGTGGGGAAATAGCTTGGCCTCCTGAGGACAAGTTCAGGTTCAAACCTTCTATTTTCAAGATTAAAAATATAACACTTAGTGAAGATTCTCAAAGCTTTTCAAACTTTTTGACTCCTTGAGGTGATCTGGATTTTGAAGAGTAACAGAAATGTCTCAACCTCTTAGCCAGAGAAATCTGATGGAACATTGATTTTCCTTAACTCTCATTGAGCCTTGTGTATATTTAACCAGGAGCAATCTGAAGCATTTGGGTGATGAGTTGAGTTTGGAGGAGAAGGCTTTAGGCTAGAACTCAGATTTTAGAGCCATAAAAGTATATAAGAAAAATAGCTTTGTTCCAGGCAGCTGAGCATACTAGAGAATCTGTTGACTTCCTTAATATTGATTTAGCTTCTTTATACTTAGTTTGACATAGTATATGCCTGTAAAAGTGTGAGGATTAGTGAACTTGGTTTAGTGAACATACATAAGTTTTTTTACTTCATTTAAAACAGAGATTCAGAAGAAAAGATCTGTGTGACTTCCTGAGGAATATTAATTGGTTATGAATTGAATTGAGCTTATCTTTATCCTGATAGTTTCCTAAGGAGTTTGAGTCTAGAGTTGAGCTTTATAGTACAGGAAGGAGGTGAGCACTGGAGCTAATTCAATTCAGAGACATTTACCTTTACCCCCACTTCCTTTCTGTCCTTTGCACATGTTAGTTTTATAAAATATGCATGAAATGGTTGGATGTAAGATTATAGGAGGAGGGGAGCAAAGAATGCTGCCCACAAAAAATCAAACTCAGGGAAGAAGTTAAGGTCAAGAGGCATTTTGCACAGACATAAGTTGGATAGACTGATCATCTGACTTTCTTGTACTGTCCTGTTCTTTGTTCCTAAAGAGAGCCATATCCTGTTATAGGGTTCAGTATTGGAGGAAAACTTGAAATGGGTTCAGAAGATAAGGAAAGGTGATGTTGAAATGTGAAGAAGGTGGTGGGAAAGATGAAACAGGAAGATTGAGGAAAGGCAATAAGGAAAGCCCAGGTTTGAGAATTCTTGCCCAGCCAGCACCACTAATTTGCTCTAAGTTCTGTGTTGCTCTCAGGGAGGGAATATGAAGATTTTATAAGGAGGCAAGTGATGCATAGCGGTGTGCTTGAGAATTCTTAGTGAAGCTTTTTGGTGAGAAATGGAAGATGAGTCAGATAACACAGGACATCAGTCATACAGAAGGAGTGAGCAGAATGCAACTGCAGAATGAGCTGAGGTCACGTCTACCAGGAACCTGGCTGAGGGTTGTGAATCATTACCAAGTTGAGAGATTGGGCAATGTAGTCACCTTAAAGAAACTTCAAGGAGTTAAATATTGTGACGATGTATCCCATGTTGGTACATATGTGCATCTCCCTGGAAAGATGTGTGGATGGGAACTTGAATAATGCCATTAAATTCAGATTAGGTTTATTGTGAAGATAGGACAACAGATTAGTGTAAATCCGCAGGCCTTGTTTTATGAACATAAAAATGTCCTTTGTATGGATTAAAGCTTAATCAGGTGTCTTACATAAAATGCATTGTCATAGGCATTAAGCATTTAGAGAGATCTTAAGAGTATGAAAAGTATGAAATAATTCTGTCTATAGATAAATATCTAAAACAGTGATGGGCAACCTTTTGAGCTTGGTGTGTCAAACTTCACCAAAAAACTGAGCATAACTTGGGTAGTGTGTCACTTTGAGGAAAAAACATTATTTCGCAAATGTTTCATCCTCGGCATGCGGCCGCCTTAGCGGCCGCGTGTCATCAGGAATGGCTACGCATGTCAGTGCTGATATGCATGTCATAGGTTCGCCATCACTGATCTAAAACATTATCAATATCAGATTTACTCCTGATAATAAAATACCTAGATAGAAGTGCAATGTGTCAATATTATCTTTGAATAAATTTCTAAGAAAGAGTTGAAGGTAATTCCCAATTTTAGGTTTGTTGCCTATTTTTGTTGGGGCTGGAGATTTTTCTCTACAAATAGAACATAGCTATTTCATCCTTTTTTATTTCAGAAACCACTTCATCTTCTCCAGTGCAGACAACAGAAACCCAGCCTCCCACACCACAGGAAACAAGTACGACCAGCTCATCATTGAACTCTTCTTGCCCAACAGGTAACTGCATTTTCTTTCCTGAAGACCTGCATTCAAAATTTGAAAGTCATTGACATGTAGTTAAGAGCACATATTGTGACATGAGTGCTGATACTAGCCCCTCTAATCTGCTATGTGACTGAAACAAATGTCTTACCCTCTCTGAATCTGTTTTCATCATTTCTAAAATGGATGGAACATCACTGATCACACAGAATCGTTGTGAGGATTAAATGAGATGAAGAGTTTGGGACATAGGTATAGGGGGATAAGTGATAGATACAATAGCAACTATGACTATTACTTAGATGTCCAGAGTACATACAGGTGGCACTTTTAACCTGATTCCAAGAATGGCCTCTGTGCTGCTAAAATTATAGGTAAAAAAAGTGAACTTGGTTTAGTGAACATACATAAGTTTTTTTACTTCATTTAAAACAGAGATTCAGAAGAAAAGATCTGTGTGACTTCCTGAGGAATATTAATTGGTTATTAATTGAATTGAGCTTATCTTTATCCTGATAGTTTCCATTATATATACATAAATTTATATATAATGCAATTTTTGGCCCATAAAGAAGGAAAAAGGGTCCAGGACAAAATTGTTAAGAATCTCACCTTTCAGGACAGATTAATAAATGATAATAATTTGGTTTAATTCTTGCAATCCCTGCTGCATTTGGCCATAGATATATTTTTTGGCCATATTTTTTATTCATTGTTTCATTTATAGCCAGGAAGCAATGTGAATATATTTCATGTTAGTAGCAAAAATTCAATATTTTTTATAATTCTAACCAATTCTTTTTGTTGAACAGATGGGAATAGCACTGTGACCCAGCCTTCAGATTGCGGTTGGCAATACAATGAAACCGTAAGCAGGTTCCTTACTATTTTATTAGCCATATTCACATGTTTGTCTCTCTGGAAGCGAGTTATATTTACAGATTACTTCTGTAAGGCTACCCCACAGATTGATTCTTTCAGGCTAAGAGAGAAAGAAGAGAAGAATTTGTTTCTTAAATAGGGATCCTTTGATTAATTGGTAAAGTTCATATGGATACAGGTAGACCAGCTTGTTAGAGATACCTGATAAGTGAAGTTTTACTCTCACACATTCACACAACACTCACACAGTACAGACTTTCTCCTGGCCAAAACTTTGAACAAAAAAGAATGAACTAATTCAAGGAGAGTGGGTTAACATAACATTCCCAGGAAGACTTCAGTTAGCATTAGGGGAATAACATGCTTTGAGTCACTATGGTGGCATGGAGGCTGTTCCAAACAAAAATATTATTAAGTGGAAGTATGCTTGCTTTGACATAGCCCCCCAATATTTTTTTTCAACCTGAATGCCTTCCATATAGAAATTTTTAGGCCAATGCTGAGATTTCCTCTACCTGAACCTCCCCATGGGATGACTTATTTTTATTAATTTTTGAAATATATTTTTATTGATTTCAGAGACACAGGGAGAGGGAGAGAAAGTTAGAAACATCAATGATGAGAATCATTGTAAGTCTGCTTCCTGCATGTCCCCCTTGGGAATCAAGCCCACAACCTGGGCATGTGCCCTTCCTGGGAATGGAACCATGACCTCCTCGTTCATAGGTTGATGCTCAACTACTGACCCATGCCGGGTGGGCAGGATGACTTATTAAGGTGTTAATGTCTCAAACAACTTTGTGATTTTAAAAAATGTCCTTCTACTTTCCCACAGTGATTTTGAGACAAATATAAGGGTCATCCCTAGTCTCATGACGCTCATAAAAGTCTTTCCTTTGCAAATAAGTTATGCTAAACTATCAATAGGACCTTATTCTTTTGACTCTCTAATAGAAACCACCTTCTTTATACATTTAAATAACTCTTAGAAGCAACTATCAAAAGAGTTTGAGCTATGAGAACAATCCCCTTCCAAATGGTGAGAAATGACAACCCAGCTGTAATAAAAGAAATTCAAGCTCAGGCAAAGTGGGATTATTTAGAGTCAAATGACTTTATGTTGTATATCTTAGTGACAGTTCGAATACCACATAGGCATAACATGAAGAATGTTAACAACTTATATGCCTAGACTCTGATCTGATAGATGTGGGCCGAATTTGTATATACCTCCTAAATATCAGAACTGCCACTATGGAAATGATTGCTATTTGGCCACACTTGTACTGAATTAAAAACACACACATTCTGAATGGTGACCTTGTTTTTGATCTCAGCTACCTGTAGGACAGTTTTGTTTAGCAGCAAGTAGAAGCAATTTGGATGCAAGTTCATAGCAGGTTGTAGCGGAATCATGGACTTTTTGTGCCTTATTTCTGAGGATGTCAGCATGTCTGCCTGCTATCTTGAAAACATGCAACATGTATTTTGACCCAATAAGTAAACTTTTAGGACATATATTAAGGAGAAAATTAAACAAATACATGAAGTCATATGAGAAAAGATGTTCATTGCTGCTATTTATAATCATGAAAATGTTATAAAACAACCTCAATCCTCAATAGTAAGGGATTAAGTACTTTATTAAGCTCACCTACATATTGCTATTAAGAATGTCTCTTGTGTTAACTGACTGAACAATAATTCAAATAGAGTATCCCAGAAAAAAAAACAAAAAACAAAACCCCTTGGGCTTCTTCTTTGGAGTTTTACTCGGGCTCTCAGTATTGCCAAAGGCCCCGACTCATTTTCTGTCTTCTTTCAGAGCCCTCACATTCTATGCACAATTCTTCATCTATAGTCGCTTAAAAACACCCTGGGGATCAGTGTTGTGTTTGGGAATTATTTTACCAAGGCCTTTTGAACAGTAGTGTCCCAATGAAGTGCTAAATATTATTTCTGTAAGAATGAGTTTTTTTCTTTTTTTTTAAAAACAGTAATACCTTTCAGAAAAAAAATTTCAATTGATACTTAGAGAGACACACAGAGAGAGAAACATCAATCTGTTGTTCCACTCATTTATACATTCATTGTTTGCTTGTATGTGCCCTGACTGGCAACTGAACCCACAACCTTGGTGTATCAGGACAATGCTCTAACCAACTGGGCCACCAGCCAGGGCCAACGACCCTATTAAATCAAATAGGCACAGAAACACAGGTTCAGAGAAGCTAAATAATTTGTTGAGGGTCCCACTGAGTAAGTGCTAGGTAAAAGAGTCAGGATGCGGACTCCAGAGATTAAACTTTCATGTCATGCAGCAAGCGGCTAAATCCTTCTCACTCATCTTGCACTTGCTTTCTGTTAAAATATCTACCCTGTTGGATCTTTTTAGTATTAGAGCTAAGCTATGAAAAGGGGCCTGGCATGATGCCTGGCATGTTTTATACTTATTCTAGGAGTGGGATCCTTATGAACTGCACCAGGAGATTTAAGCAAAATTTGCATTTCCACCCAATTGCACATTTTAAGTTCATTGATAATCAGGGCATGTCTGGGAGCAGCTGCTCTTAGGCCCATTTATAATGAGATAGATAGAATTTTGGATTATATTTAAAAACATAAGGACTGTATCAAAGACCAAATTCAATAATTGAGCACATTCAGATAGCATCAGATAGCATCAACAAGTGAACTTATATATGAACAAAAATTGTTTTATTTAATATAAGGGGATGAATTTTTTTTAAAAAATATGGGTAATTTACATATAATAAATAGCAGCCTTTGAACTGTACACTCTCAGCTTTGACAAACACATACACCCATAAAAATCTCACTCCAAGCATATATAAAAATATTTCCAAATCTCCAAATACATATTGAATTTCAGATTGTCTGAGAATTTCACCATGGTTACATCCTCAGGAGATCATTTGGTTTTGCCCCTCATGATCTAGAAAAAGACAAGAGCCAATGAATATGTTGTTTTAAGAAATGTTTTCTGCCCATAATTCTAACAAGATGCTTTTTCAATCTGTTGATATTTCCATAGCACACAACCTTGAAACAAAATACACAGAGGAACACCTGTAAGTTGTACATTGGACTCTCCATTGCTGCCATGACATTGCTCACCATTTTGGCTGCCATACTTACCAAAAGTAAGTCGTTTGACCATTGTGCCTGAGGAAACAAAGTGAGGGCTCTGGAGCCAAACTACCTGGGTCCAAGGAGCTTCACACACCATGTACTTTTGACTTCACGTAACTTCTTTGTTTCATAACCTTGTTCCTTTTGTTTCTTAAAAATATTGGCCTATAAAGAGAAAAGGAAATTTAAGTTCTCCATAGGAGAAATAAAACACTAAGAAATAAGAGTTTGTTGGGTGGAGTTGGGATTTGGAAGGCAACAAACCACTGTACTAAGCAGATTTGTTCACTCTTCCTCCTCCCTTCCCCTCGAGTCCCTGTTTTTGCTCCCATGAAGGATAATATTCTTGTGAGTCTTACAACATTCACTTAGCTAAAGAGGCAAATGAGACATTGGAGGGGAAACAGATTTCAGGCCAAGGCTAGAATAACGGGCTTCAAAAACTAGCCATGCCAGCCTCCATGAAAGAACCACGACCATCCATTTTTAAAAATGAAATATGATTATTAATAATTGTATTAAAGTAAGTTTGGGCATGTGTGTGAATACACTAAACCATTAATAATCATGAGATAGTTTGCATACTGAGGCTTCTTTGGGTCCTACAGAGTCAAAGGAGTTACCTGAAATTATAGGGAAGAGTGTAATTTTGTTTTCCTTTTTTAAAAACCATTCTTCTAAATTTAATTTTTTCAGCACTGTCTCTGTTCAGACTTTGTTTATTTTAGAGTCATTGCAGCCCTGGTGGTGTGACTCAATTGGCTGGAGCATTGTTTTGTACACAAAAGGGTTTCGGTTTCCCGTCAGGGCACAGACATAGGTTTCAGGTTCTATTTCTGGTCAGGGCGTGCTTGGGAGGCAACCTATTGATTTTTTCTCTCTCAAATCAATTTTTCTCTCTTTCTTTATCTTTAAAATCAATAAGAAAATCCCAATATATCCTCAGCTAGGGATTTAAAAAACCAAGTTATAGCAGAAATAATGTACATGTTTTGGAAAGTTCTCATGAATTCTTTGGCTGACATGTTTTATTTTCTCTTCAACTCCTTCCCAATTTAGAATATTTATGTGGGAAAAGAAAGGTGTTGCAAATAAGGTAAGCTTGAAAGGTTTGTGTCAATGGTTTTTGATGTTCCTACTCTGATAAAAATGAAGAAAACATTATCTCTGTTCCTCTCCCCTTTTTCCTGAACTCTCCATTTTACACCCTGGATCCTAAAAATTCTAGTTCATTGAGTGCCTCCATCACTGTCCATACCTTCCAGTGATATTGATATTTTTTGCTTTCTATATTTCCTTGAAACTACTACAGAAATAGCCCCCCAACCCTAAGCTCTCAGAGCAAGAGAACTAAATCACAATAGTGTTTGATGAAATTACGTTTGGATGAGTTGTTTGGTTTGTTCTTGATTTCATTTGGTGTTTTGTTTACTGAAAGCCTATTCTATTCCAAAGAGATGAACAAAACAGACAAAACATATAAGCATATCAACAGGGTCTTTTTAGTGCTTCCAGGCAAATAGCATGGGGAGTGTAGACCAGGGTAGTGGGCTGTGTGAGTGAGCCTGATGGAGTAGGAGGCCACTGGCAAAGATCTAGAGGAAGACAACTTCAGGCTGAAGCAGAGCAAAAGCATAGTTCCCCATCCCCTGTCGTTCTGCACCCAGCATGCTCTGCTGCTTTACATTGCATATCAGGCCTCATAGGCATTTGATGTACAATTTTTATAAATCCAACCTATTGTTCAGTTAAAGTTTAAATCTCCTTTACTTTCACCCACCATCTGTGGTCATTTAAATGAACATCTGTAATAATACGAAACCACTACATACCACCGATCCCAAGTAGACTGCTTTTTTTACTCAACAGGTAAAAGACTCAATATTAGGTCTTTTGTAGTCCAGAATCCATAAAGTAGATTTGACTATCTGCTTCCAACAATGGAAGGAAAAAAAATACTCCTTACAGGCAGAAAAGCATGATTTCTGTCCTTTCACTGTCAACTTTTTCTTTACATCCACCTCTTATCAGTTAATTATAAAGGAAAATATTTATTATAGAAAATATTGTAAAATATTAAAAGGAAAGGGAAAATAAAAGAAAGAGAGCATTTTTGATGACACCTTTGGGGCAGCTATTTCACACTGACTCATTCTGAGCTGTTGACACCTAAACTGGTTCTCACATATATGCCTGGTTCCTTTAATGATCTGAGTTGAGTGAAGACTCTACATTTCATATCATTTCTGGGAATAAAAACCATCACTGTGGACAAATTATAAAACAGCAGCTATATCAAAACGCTACACATAATCTTTTTATACATTTGGTGTGTGAGTGTATGAAAGTCATCTACTTATGGCTTTCACATTCTGACCATAAATACACAATAAGATTTTTGACACCATGATCCAGTACACACTTAAGTGAAACACTATTTTACTACATCAATGAACTCTGCTGTTTTGTATTCTCTGTTCATCTTAAATAAAAGAAGTAGACCACTTCCCATATTTAATAACTCTATTTTAAAGGGCATAATCCACAGTTGGAGAAACACTAGCCAAAATGGTGACACCTGTGGGATAGGCATTATCTCACAGCCACCTTTGTGAATATACATCTTGATTTAGTACTTCCATTGATGTCTGATAACTGTTAGACTTAAAAAAAATATATATATTGATTTCAGAAAGGAGAGACAGAGAGAAAGAAACATCAATGATGAAAGAGAATCATAGATTGGCTGCCTCCTGCATGCCCCACACTGGGGATTGAGCCTGCAGCCTGGCATGTGCCCTGACCTGGAATCAAACCATGACCTCCTGGTTCATAGGTCAACACTCAAACACTGAACACCGATGGGCCTGTCTTAGATTTTTGATTTATGTATTCTAGTACATGGATCTCTTGAAGGAAAATAGTCTGAATATATCTTAGGTTTTTTTTTTTTTTTCAACCTTGCTTATTAAACAAACTTTCCCACAACTTAATATTTACAACTCTGGAATCTCTTAGTCATTTAATATGTTGTGTGAATGGGGCTCTGTTATTGCAAATAGAAAAAAACAATGCTTCTCATGATTTAAAAATGATCTGATTTTCACTTACTCATGTTATTCTTTTTGTAGCAAAGAACCTGTGACCAGAACGTCGCAAAATGGAATTGCAGTGCACTACCAAGCACAGGAAAATATTTACTTTGAGAATAATCTTTACAATGTGCAGTAAGACCCAGCAGTTAAGACCCAGCAGTTCTCCAAGGCTTTAGGCCTTGACTGCAGAAGGCAATGACCAGATCTCACCATGTCAGTCCTTTTAAGCTCTAGGATGATTTTTCTGTCCATATTTCTTGGCGTTCCAATCTGTCTGTGATGTTGGTTAGAATGTCTTTAGCTCACACTGTGTAGTCAACCTCATTGGTAATTAGTCTTAATTTTTTATACTAAAGTTGGCTCAATCTTTCTGGTCATAGCAGAGCCCTCTCTTAAATATGAACTGAACACTTTAGAATTGTATATTCTGTTTAGACCCTATGAATCCTGTATCCATCAAGAATTCTCATTGGGTAGACATGAAATGAACCAATACCTTGGTCACTAAAGCTGTCACAAAGAGGGGAATAGGACTTAAAATCAGAAAATTCGATTTGGTACTTAAATTACTTCACTTGGAAGCATTTCATGATTCACTCCTTTTTTTTTTTAATCTTGCAATCAAAACATTACATTTCTTAAGTTTCCCCAAAGGTTTCAAATTATGGAGGAATACAGATTTTTATTTCTTTCATGGGGAAATAAAGTCAGTGTGATTTCACCACTAGATCTGTTTTTTTCATGGCTCTGAAAATATGAGGTTTTGAGTGCTTTCCTTGGTACCAGGATGGGGCTTTTAAAAGAAGAAGCTAGGATGGTGAGTGGAGCAAGAAATAGGTGAAGAAAATCAATGGCCATGTGATTTAACACATGTATGCTACTTCTGCTACATCTGTGCC
This sequence comes from Eptesicus fuscus, assembly GCF_027574615.1. Taxonomy (NCBI): domain Eukaryota; kingdom Metazoa; phylum Chordata; class Mammalia; order Chiroptera; family Vespertilionidae; genus Eptesicus; species Eptesicus fuscus. The sequence goes on along the minus strand of NC_072478.1, from coordinate 92,307,387 downwards.
ATGGATAGACAACCATCAGGGATTCTGAAGTAACTTTTAGAATGATGCAGTACAGAGATAAATAAAAGGGCAAAAGAAAGGGGGAGGTTAAGCAGCACAATTCACCATAGCTAAGATTTGGAAACATCCCAAATGCCCATCAGCAGATGAGTGGATTAGAAAACTATGGTACATCTACACAATGGAATACTACGCTGCTATACAAAAGAAAGAATTCTTACCATTTGCAGCAGCATGGATGGGCCTGGAGAGCATTATGTTAAGTCAAATAAGCCAGGCAACGAAAGAAAAATACCACATGATCTCATTCATTTATGGAAAATAAAGAACATTATAACCTGATGAACAAAAAGATAGATACAGAGGCAGTAAAGCACCGAACAGACTGTCAAATTACAGCAGGAAGGCTGGGGAGTTTTGGGGAGGGGGATAAAGAGATCAACCAAAGGACTTGTATGCATCCTTATAAGCACAACAAATTAACATGAAACACCGGAGGGGGGTGGGGTGGGATGAGGGCATGTGACAAGGGGTAGAGGAGGCTGGGGAAGGTCAATGGGGGAATAAAAAGGAGATATATGTACTACTACATGTAATACTTTAAACAATAAATAAAAGAAAGAAAGAAAGGGGGAAGTTAGAGAAAAAGGCCTCTGCCTTAGAAAAGTAAGTGTGCAAATATAATAGTGCTGTTTGAGAATGTTACTAGTTTCAAATGGAATTCTAAATTGTCCCTGAACCACTTTGTTTATTAAAATTAGTTTAGAAGGATACATTTTTTTAATATAATCAAATTTTTGGTTTTGCCAAGAGAGTTAACGAAAAAAGGTAAGGATGTTTTTAGCCACCAGAAACATTTTTCCCCTTCATATCAGAAACATTTCAACATGAATAGTTCACAAGGCTGGGTAGTAATTTCAATTTGAATTAATTCTGAAATAATTCACACTTGAGGTTCAGTGCTACACACACCGTAGTGGCCTAGGAGGGCAGGATGCTTGTTTTTGAAGGCAACATTTTTGACATGTAGCTGCAAAACTCTAGAAAATTAATAGCACCTCTGAAAAAAGGTTATATGGGCAAATAATGTTAAGCATTGTCTACTTGGTTTCCCAAATAGGATGAGATTAACATGGTTTATACATTTTTCCCCAAACTACAGTGTTTTTCTTTTAAATTCAAGACAACATAACATGCAGGAAGAAGCTGATGTATGTTGCACATTGATGTTTTTTCTTCTCCCTCTCTCTCTCTAAAAATCAATAAACTATTCTTTTAAATAAATAAATAAATAAATAAATAAATAAATTAATTAATTAATTAAGCAAGCAAGCTCGAGTGGCTGCAGCAAAGTGAGTGAGGAGTTTTGGAAAGAGATTAGCTGGAGACCTGGGCACTTTCTCTCACAGGGGCTGGATGCAAAGGGCCCTATGAACACATGTTTGAGAAGGCTCCCACTCTTAGGAAACAAAACACTTTTCATGTAAAGGGTTAAACGGTCTATGCACCACCAAATTATACTTTCATTTGTTAACGTGCTATCTGGAAGTAAAGAGATAATTTATCTTTTGCTCTCCTCCTAATCAGAGGCTTTGGTCAGTTGGTTTTGGACAGCTTTGAGCAGTCTGGAGATACACATCCTCCCAAGACTGTCTCTTTGACTCTTGATTTCATCAGTTTTTCTGAGGCAATAGGAAAAAAGTCATGGCTTCATCTAGAGAAAATGTGATGGTAGCCATCAAAATGTAAGGTGGTGCCTTATGGGCCTTGACTACTAGATGTCAGCGTGGAGTATGTGGGACTTAGAATACCTGGGAATCTAATTGAAGTTCCCTTAGGGACGTTGGAGCTGACTTCAGAGTGTGGTGGCTATTGGTGTCTTTCCCCAATGTCCGCTGAGCCCTTTGTCACCCTAGCCTACAGTGTACTAGTAATTTAAACAAAAAGATAGATACAGAGACAGTAAAGCATCAAACAGACTTTCAAAGTACAGGGGGAAAGTTTGGGAAAGGTGGGGGAGTTATGAAATCAAACGAAGGACTTGTATGCATGCATATAAGCATAAACAATGGACGCAAAACTCTGGGGGGGGGGAGGGCATGTGTGGGTGTGGGGTGGGGGGGTAATAGTAAGATATGTACACATATAATACCTCAATAAAAATATAAATAAATAAATAAAAATAAAAAACCAAGATCTGCCCTGCTGGTGTGGCTCGCTGGTTGAGCGTTGACCTATGAAGCAGGAGGTCATCGTTCTATTCCTGGTCAGGGCACAAGCCTGAGATGTGAGCTTGATCCCCAGTGTGGGGCATGCAGGAGGCAGCTGATCAATGATTCTTATTTATATTTCTCTCTCTCTCCCCGCCCCTCTCCCCGCCCCCCTCTGAAATCAATAAAATATATTTAAAAAATAACATAAAACCAAGATCTGATTGTGTTCCATGTTAGCTGAAAATCCCCCCACTGCTTCCCAGTGGGTAAGAGACCCTAGTCCATAGTAAGCTCCTCACCACTTCTCCCTTGCCTGCTTCATGCAACCCCTCCCCGCTGTACTCTAGTGGAGAGAAACTCCTCAAATGCCCACTCTCACTCTGAAGCTCAACCCATCTTTGGGGAAAGCTTGTCTCCTGTATTTTCACTGGGCATATATTTAAGGTTCAGCCTAAATGTCACCTCTTAAGCCCTGCTGGATCTCATCCCTATAGTCAGAATTAATCTTCTTTTGTGAACACCTCTGTGGAGCCTTTTTTAGCCACTGGACGAATATGCCAGGCATGGTGCTATTGCCTAGCTTGGGTCATTCTGCATGAGGCCAGGGCCCTACCTAGCATGTGGGGCACATCTGGGTGAATTACAGAGACACCCCCCTTCCTTTTTCTGGTTGGCACAGCCTCTGAGCCAGGACAAAGGCTTGTCAAATGGAATCTGTCCAAACTATAAGCATAATTAGTGACTGTAGTGACCCTATAACTTAGTGCTTTGTATTAAGATGTGTGGGTTGAGGACGCTTTGTATATTGAGCTGTTTGAGGGAAGTGTATGCAGTTTCTCAGCACCCAGCTTATACATAGTAGGTGCTTAGTACATACCTGTGAAAATTGGAGAAAAAATCGAAATAATATTTCCTAGAACCTCCCTGTGTGTGCTGGGGAAGAGGAGGCGGATAAGAGCTAAGTGTCTTTAAAACTTTTTATGAGATAGAAACCACTCTTGTCTGGAGTCTGCATGCACCTCAAGGACTCTCTGAGACCCGTGCTTTGCAACCTTGGCTGTCCATTAGAATCACCTGGAAAGCGTGGCTGACTATGCATGTCCAGACCAAGTCAATCAGAATCTCAGCTGTGGGGCCAGAAAGAGTTTCCCCCCGCCCCAACGTGATTTCAATGTGTAGCTGAGGCTGAGAACCACTGACCTGGAAGGACTTGGCAAGGGAAGGTGAGAACTTGTGTTCTTGTTCTGTGTGAGGAGAGCTCTGGGAAAGCATAAAAGATACAGACTAAAACAGAATATCAACAGCGGGCCGGGACAGGTGGGCAGACGCTGGGTGATAGCAGATCTTTCCTGTGTCTGGCTGGCATGGCAACAGCATTATATTGGTGGCAGCCCTGGGAATGAAAAAATGGACGCTGCCACGTGTTCGAAAGCTTCTCAGGAAGCCAGCCCGCAGCTGTCTAGCTGACTGTCCCGGGCTTCCTAAGAACTAACGTTTTCTTCCACAAGTTGTAAAAGTAAGCAAAGCAGAAAGTCCCGTTGGCCTGTGAGGGTTTGCTCTAAGGTAACCTTCTTTGTTTTATACTGTGGACTGCTGAGATGGGGGTTGCTCTGTCTGGTAAATGCTGAATCTGCTGAGCCTAAAAAAGCACTTAGAGGATGACTGATACATTTTTCAATGAACTTAATTTTTTAGAGCAGTTTAAAGCTCACAAACAAAATTGAGTAGAAAATACAGATTTTCCCAAGTAACTCAGCATATTCACCGTTAACACCTTTCCCAAGTGGGGTAAATTTGGTACACTTGTGAATCTATTCTAAGAAAACATTGTTTATATATTTATTGATTGATTGATTTAGGATGAAGAGCCACTTTATTTATTTTAATTTTTGGTTTATTTTCTTTATTTTTTATTTTTCAACTACTGTTTACCTTTGATATTATCTTGTGCTGGTTTCAGGTGTACAGCATAGTGGTTAGACAATCATGTATTTTAAAAAGTGTTCCCCCAGCCCTAATCAGTTTGGCTCAGTGGATAGAGTATAGACCTTCGGACTGATGGGTCCTGGGTTCCATTCCAGTCAAGGGCATGTACCTTGGTTGCGGGCACATTCCCCAGTAGGGGGTGTGTGCAGGAGGCGGCTGATCGATGTTTCTCTCTCATTGATGTTTCTAACTCTCTATCCCTCTCCCTTCCTCTCTGTAAAAAATCAATAAAATATATTTTTTAAAAAATAAAAATAATAAAAAGTGTCCCCCCAATACCTACCTGGCTTTTACCTGGTTATTGCAATATTATTGACTGTATTTTCATATATGCTATACTTTACATCCACATGACTATTTTATAACTACCAATTTGTGATTTATTTTTTTTCTTTTAACCAATTTGTACTTCTTAATCCCTTCATCTCTTTCATCCAGTTCACCACTCTCTTCTGCCTCTGGTAACCACCTCTTTGCTTCCATGAGTCTCTCTTTGCTTCCATGTCTGTTTTGACTTTGTTTGTTCGTTTATTTTGGATAACTCTTTTTTTAGATAATCAGGGACTTTTACTGGTATATGAACTGTAAGAATTAGGTGCAATTGGATAGTGCAAGATGTATATACAAGGAGGGGCATCGCGTAATGTTTGCAGTAATTTTTTTAAAGGCCAGAAGCCATTGCAGGACTGCACGCATTTCTAGAACTCTTCCTGGCAGCAAGAAAGGACTTATTCGAGAGAGTACAGTAAACTCAGCCCAGTCAGGGACAGGAAGTTGGCAGAATGACCCTAGCAAATGCCCAGCGAGAGTCCTGGCCAGAATGTTAGCTGAAATTTTGTCCTTTTTTAGCAGCTTTATTGGGAGATAATTCACATACCACATGCTGTTTCATAAATATGAGCCCTGAACCCATGGTTAATTGACTCTTCCTTACATTTGAATATGGGCATTTGCTGGTTGTTATTAGTTTTATGGGCAGACATATCAAGGGCAAATATCAAGTTCATGAAACATGGTTTATAGTGGAACAATCTAGAGCTTAGGGACTTGTGTTCTCATTTGAAATTACCGATCCTGTGCCTCTGGGCTTCTCAGGTCCCAGTCTCCCTGTCTATAAAATGAAGAGGTTGACTATGATCTCTTGAGTAACTGCTAGCTCTGTGATGCTCTGCAAGTGCTCATGCTGAAAAAGCTGGGGGTTTATATTAAATGCATTTGATGGCATAAAGGTGGGTGACAGAGAAATGCAGGAAGGAAAGACAGAAGAAGACCATGGGTTTTGAGAACTCCAGACTGTGATCTCACTTGCCTTTTGTAAAGAACCCTTGGCTTCTAAGTTTCTAAGATAAAAGTCACTCTCCCAAGGCTGAGACTGTTTGGGCTGAGATGTTAGCTCAGTGATGGAGAGTGTGGCGGTAATTCAATATTTTCCATCAAATGATGCCTGAAGCCCCTGAGGTAGGTGGGGAGGGGATACCTTATGTATATGAGATGAAATAGAATATTGAGGTCCCCTTAATTCCACCCACAGGAGGGGAGAAAGAGCATTGGTGACAAGACTGTGTCTTCCCTAAGTGGAAGAGTTTAAAAGTTCAGATCAAAGTCAGAATATTAACACAAATTCCTCCTTTGGTAAGTTTTATAAATGAAGAGACTGAGATCCAGCAAGGTTGTATGATGTAGGCCAATTTGTGGTAGAACAAGGTTAAGAATTAGGCTTGCGGTGGAGTGGAAAGGGCCCATAAATGTGAGGTAACGAACATGCTATTCATTATGGTATTCTCTAGCTCCTAGTCCAGTGTCTGACCCATAGTAGGTGCTTCATAAACAATGGTCATCACTGACCAATTGACTGACTTTGTGAATGAATGCATGTGTTTCTACCTTGTGTGGTAACCAGCTGGACTAACACACGATTCATTGCAAGCAGAGGAAGTGGAACAAAATAAATAAATTGTGATGTATATATGATGCAAACAGTATTACTAACTAAACAATGATATGAAATGTCTCTAATTCATAATATTAATTGGAAAAGAAAGAGAAGAACAATGTGCATAGTAGATTTCTTTTTTTCTGTTTGTGTAACAGGGTATTTGCCTACACAGATGCTTCTTAATGTATAGACTCTGGGAAGCAGAGACAGGAAGTGGGAAAGAGTTGAGAATATACTTTCCATACATATTTATATGGTTTCATTGTGTATTTATATTATTTAACAGGTAATTAATTTTAAACCTCAAAATAGCCAAAAATTAGCTTCTTAATTCAGGCAAGGGTTTTTATTCATTGTGTGCCTGGTGCTTTAAGAAAAAAGGAGATAAAGAGGGAATGTTGCTAGCATAATTGACCTTCATTGATGAACTGATAACTAGCCCATATAGCTGAACTGTTTTCATTTTCTGACTATTTCCATCAGCCCTGCCCTCCATTGTTCACAGGACTGGGCCACAAGTCTCTCCTAGCACATTGGTTCTCAAAGTGAGGTTCCACACCAGCCATGTCAGCAATTCCAGGGAATTTGTTAGAAATACAAATTTTTAGGCCCCACCCCAGACTGAGTAAATCAGGAATTCTAGTAGATGAGCCCACACATCTGTAACTTTTAAAATTATATATTATAAAATTATATATATATATATATATATATATATACTTTCAGAGAGAAAGGAAGAGGGGGAGAGAGAGAGAAACATCAACGATGAGTAAGAATCATTGATTGACTGCCTTCTGCACACTCCCTACTGGGCATGTGCTCTGACCCTGAATCGAACTAATCGAACTATGACCTACTGGTTAATAGGATGAAGCTCAACCACTGAGCCATGCTGGTCTGGCCACACATCTGTGTTTTAACCAGAATTCCCAGTGGTTAAAATGCCCCTCAAGTCTGAGAGTCATTGCCTTAGTGGATCCTCCTTTAAACTGGAGAGCAGCAGTGGTTTCTTTACTCTGCAAGCATTACTTGCACTTTTCCTGAAGTGGACTAATCTCACTCATCGCCTACACCTTGCTCTCCTTTTCTCTTTGTCCAGGGTCTTTGCAAGGGTCATGCACAATCGGAGTGGGTCATAATGCTTATTTGCCCTGCCACTACTCTCCAACCACCTCTGAGAACCTCTTGCCTGAGTATTTGAATGTCAGAGTATGATGCTCAGAACTGAAGGAAGGGACTTGAGCTATCAAAGATCCAGCAGATACCAGCTAAGGGGGATGTCCACAGAGGAGATGTGTCCTTGACCATAGAGAATGTGACAGTGGGACTTATTGCTGCTGTATCCAATTCTCAGGCCTAATGAATGATAAAAAATCAAACCTGAAGTTACACATCAAACCAGGTGAGTGTACTTTGCATATTTTCTTTATGAGTAATCCCCTGCAGATCATGTTAAATATACTAATTGTTCTCACATCTGTCCTTCCCAATGACAACCCTGGTGGTTGGCCCCTAAGATTTACTGGTCCACAAGCAATGCCCAGCCACATTTAATTCCTTCATCTATATGGAAACTTAGGGATAGGATCTATATAATGGCAGGAAAGGCCTAGATCAGTGGTTGGACCCTGACTGCTCATCAGATTCATGTGGGGGGCTTTTTAACATGATAAATATTGAGCCCGACCCACAAACCTGAGAAACCAGTGTCTCTGGAGATAGAGCCTGAGCACTGGGAGTTTACGAAGTCTTCCCCAGGTGCTTCTCTCCCGCCTGCAGCCAGGATTGAGACCCACTGAACTGTGGGTGTGCGCGGGGGGTGCATGTGCTTGCATGTTTTAAGGTTTAGGGAGCATGTGCTTGTGGCTGATGGAGCTGAATTCAACTCCAGTTCTGCCACTTACTAGCTATGTAATATTGCACCAGTTATTTAAACTGTGTGACCTTCTCCGGTATGAAATATGATAGTGCCCATCATATTGGCCATTAGAAGGATTTTAGGAGATGTATTGTGAAAAGCATTTAGTGTGTGGCTATTAGTTCCATTATTAACTATTAGACTGTGACATTGATGACAGTTCTTAAAATGTGTAATGAACATTTTAAAAGTGTGATATACTCTCAAGGAAGGTGTCCAGGTTTGAAGGTGAGCATGTGTTTCTCTTTATTTATTTCCCTTTGGATTCCTTGAAACAAGCTCTCTGCTCTCAGGGAAGCCTCCTTCTTACATTGCTTTCTGACACTAGCCAAGGTCACCCCTGCTTGGACTTCATGGAGAGCCTTCTCTACAGCCTTTCCAAGGATGTTCACCCCCGAGGAACTTGGGTCAGGTAAGGTTACATGGGCGCGGGAGGAAGCCTTTAGGTGGTTTCTGAGTTCAGAGGATTTCAAATGAATGGAATTAGGAAAAAGTGAGGAAATGGCTTAAGAATTGATACATGGATGTTTCTGTACATGAGATAGAGTCTGACGTAAAAAAATAAAGAAAAGGAAGGTGGTTGAGATAAACCTGTGCTGGGAAAAATGAGCCCTGGGTTAGGATTCTTTTTTTTTTTTTTTAATGTTTTATTGATTTTTTTACAGAGAGGAAGAGAAAGGGATAGAGAGTTAGAAACATCAATGAGAGAGAAACATCAATCAGCTGCTTCCTGCATACCTCCTACTGGGGATGTGCCCGTAAGCAAGGTACATGCCCTTGACCAGAATTGAACCTGGGTTTCAGTCCACAGGCCGACACTCTATCCACTGAGCCAAACTGGTTAGGGCTAGGATTCTTGATTAGTCACAAACTAGTCCAGGGCCAGTGAACAAGGCCAATGACATAGCAGTGTTTTTTGTGCATTGATCACATGAATGTTATCTATGGGTTGATAAGGAGCAATGATAACACTATCTTTTTAAGTTCTGCCAAGGCCTGGATATTAGGGACCATTTTAGTATGTGTAAAGTGTTTGAAGGGAGGGTATGAGGACTTGAAAGAGTCTGACATTTTGTACACACTCTGTCTCTCTCTCTCTCTCTCTCTCTCTCTCACCCCAAAATTATAGATACTTATAGAAACAGATGAGGAAGTTGTTTTTGACTTGTAATCTCTTTCCTAGCAGTTGCTCAAGAAAATCTTACAACCAAGGTGACAAGTTTTAAGTCAAGGCATCAAAGCCATATATTGGCATTCAGTAATGCCCAGCAATCCTATATCTTTCTAGTGTGCTCTGAGATGAACATCCAAACCTCATTGCCATTCAAGTCTTCCTCATTTCTCCCTCAATTTGAAATATCAAAGGCCTGTTCCATCTGCTTTGCTGCAGTCAAGACTTTGTTGACTCTCCTTTCCTCCCTCTCTCTAGACTTATCTCATGCTTTCTATTTATGCTATTTTCACTGGTATAAAAACATGTTCTAGTTTATACATTCCTCTCCAGCTACGACCATTGCTCTGCTCTCCTTCCCAGCCATATTTCTCAGAAGAGTTGTTCCTATTTGTCACTCACCCCCATACTTGTCAACCTACCATATAGCTTCTACCCTAAAGCATCAAGGAAATACTTTACCCGAGCTCACCAATGACCTCCCATTTGCTAATGCAATAGACACCTCAGTCTTCATTTTAATCAATCTTTGAGCAATAATTAAGTTGATTCTCATTCTGGAAAGTCTTCCTTCTCTTGCCTTCTGAAACACCACTCTCATACTTCATTGGCCATCCATTTCCAGTCATTTTTATTACCTATTCTGTGTGACTTTTAAATGTTGAGAATCCTCAGGACTGGCCATGTTCCTCTTTCTATACTTCTACATGAAGACCTATTATTTCCATAGACTTAAATGCCATCCTTAGTATTGTTATAGGTTAGTAAGAAGCTTGAAAAAATCCAGGACAGGAGAACTTTGGAAACTGAAATGAGAAAAATAAACAAGGTCAAACAGTTTAGCAGCCTGCAGCCAGCTTGTAAATAGCAATCCCTTATCTTCCCCCAACCAAGGACACTTGATAGCAAATGGTTAATGTCTCCAAAGAATGCAGGAGAGAAGGAGGAAGTGGGAGAGAAGGAGAATTTTAATGCATCCACTCCCAACCAGAGTATACATAGCTTAGATCAACCTGAAACCAACAAAAAGACAGTAAAGAGGAGGGAGCAGGAGGGAGGGTGCAGTCATATGTCATGCCACTGTTTAAATAGAGAATCCAGCAGTTTTGGAATGTAATTGTCAGGTGCTTCTCATATAGTCTGTGAAAGCCATAGCAAAGTAAGGGAGAGAGATCTTCAGAGTTAACCTGTACCAGGACATGCAGTAGAGGAATTTAAAAATCTATAGACAGAAAAGTACATAAGGCAAAAACCAACAACAACTGCTCCTAACCCACACCACACTCATTCCTAGGATAGGCCAAGAAAGCCCATCTGCATGTTCTGAAGGATGGAAGATCTGCTTGCCTTGCTTCTTTAAGAAATGTGCATGCTTTACTTTATTAATGAATTGGCTTTCTCACAACACAATCATCTGGAGTCACTGGTTTGCATTCATCCATGTCAGAAGACAAGAATTGAGGTGGTGACAGCCTTCTCCCTCTAACTCAAGTGTCTGTGAGAGGTGCCTGTAATAATATCTCTAACTGTCAGAGTGTTTGCCAACTGATACTTCCACTTAGATGTCCCTCTCATCTAACATGTTCAGGGGAACCCTAGATTCTATATTATACCTTCCCAGAATGCAACCTCTCTCTTCCTGGCCCTTCCCATCACCATATCCATCTGGTTTCTTAAGCCAGAAAGCAAGGAGCCATCCTTGAATCCTCTCTTTCCTCCCCGCTACCACACAATTCAAGATCAGTTTCTACAGTCTTTCTCCAAAATATATCTAAAATCTAGTCATTATTCTGAGTGTCTATTAGTTACCACCTTACTCTGAGGCACCATCATCTTTACTTGTCTCCTCACTATTTTATCCCTCCTTTTAATCCACATTTCTCATAGCAGCCTGAGTAATCCTCTTCAGCCCAATCACATTGTATTTCTGCACATTGCCATTTCTTGCAGGTCTTAGAATAGAATTTAACCCCTTGATTGTGACTTAAATGGTCCCTTAGGATCTAGCTCTAGCTGACCTCTCAGACCTTATCTTGGGCCACTCTCTTTTTTTTTAAAATTTAATATATTTTTTTGATTTTTTATAGAGAGGAAGGGGAAGGGATAGAGAATTAGAAACATTGATGAGAGAGAAACATCGGTCAACTGCCTCCTGCACAGCTCCTACTGGGGATGTCCCTGCAACCAAGGTACATGCCCTTGCCCGGAATAGAACCTGGGACCTTTCAGTCCCCAGCTGATGCTCTATCCACTGAGCCAAACTGGTTAGGCTTGGGTCACTATCTTATTCCAGACATCTTTTCAATTTCTGGCACTCACCTTGATCTTTATCAGGGGTTCTCTCAGCCTGGAATGCTCCTTCTGGCTGTTCATGTGGCTGACTTTTTTCAGCATTGACTTTAAAGGTCACCTTTTCTGAGAGTGCTTTCCTGACCCCCATCTCTGTTAGTAGTTTTAATACATTATTGGTATCCTTTATATCACATCACAATTAGAAATTATTATTATGACTATTTTTAATTAATTTGTTATTTACCTTTGTAAAAGGGCTCCCTTAGTAAAACAAAAGCTTCATAAAGTCAGGTCTCATAATTCACCTATTATGTCCTTGGTACTTAGCATACCACCTAGCAGACACACAGTAGGTGTTCCATGTGTTTGTAAAATATGAAAAATGCATCTTGATTACTTTCTAGCATAGTTCATGTAAAACCAAGGAACACATTGGTAGTTTGATTTAATTTAATATATAAGGGGAGACTAGATTTCCTTAAATAGTCCTTGCCTCCAGTCAGCCCATTTTATATCTTATATCTTTTTTTAATGAAAGTATTTTTAATTTACTTTTTTGAAACTTAAAAAAATTATTTTATGAGTTTATTTGAGCCAACTGATAATATATGCCAGGGAGCAAAATCTCTAATACTCCCTTCTTACCTGGGAGATTCTCAGAGGAAAGAGAAGTTACATAATTCCAGGTAAGAATATTCAAGGATGGGGTAGGGGAAAGTGAGAATCTTGGAGGTTTCTACACTAAAATGGCTTTGATGTTTTTATTTTAAATCTTATTTTTTTAAATATATGTTTATTGATTCAGAGAGGAAGAGAGAGGGGGAGAGAGATAGAAATATCAATGATAAGAGAGAATCATTGATTGCCTGCCTCCTATACACCTCACACAGGGGATCGAGCCCACAACCCGGCCATGTGCCCTTGACTGGAATTGAACCCAGGACCCTTCAGTTCACAAGCCGAAGCACTAGCTACTGATCCAAATTGGCTAGGGCTGGCTTCGATCTTTGATCTTAGAAGTCCTGCCCTGGGACTCTGGGATCTAATCTTATGCTTTCTTTTCGCTTTTGGCCTGGAGGTATGAAATGCAAACATGCTGCTCTGTTTACTTCTTGATCCCACTAGCTTCCTTAGTCCCAATGTTAAGGTATAGAAGTCATCTCCCCATGACAGGAAGTGCTTATTTATTTCTATATTAATGGGCCTTTTCAGTCAACTGACTCTTCAATTGATGGAGTATCTACTACATCCAGGCTCTGGGTGGGCCCCATAGGTAAACAAGAAATGAAGAATCTACTCTCAGGGCTTTTATAGTCCAGTCCAGGTGTTCTTAACTCATTAGAATCACTTATACAGTCTGTTGTCATCACCAGAGCAGATACACCTGATTCTTTACAGATAAACTCTAAGCATAGGTATTTTTATAAAGCTTCCCAAGTGATTCTAATGTCTAAATAGGTTTGAGGACTACTGGTCCTTTATATTGCAGTGTTAGTGTCCATTCCTGATTATATGCACATAGGTACGTACAGACACATGCATCCACCCCAATGCCATTTACATATAGCGTACATAACTTTCACTTCATTTTAGCAATGTTTGTTATATTGGTAGAATGTAGTATATTTTAAGAAAAAGAAGACTCTACCTATTGAATACTATATAAACTAATAATAATTTTAGACTAAGTATATTCATGAAGACAAAAGAGTCTACAGTAAATAGTCAGAAGTCAAAAAGATCAAGTAAAATATTTGTCAATGATTTAGATTTTCTCTGTCACTATTCTTTCTTAGAACTGAAACCTGCAATGTGATAACATTCATAGGTAACATTTATATGCATTAATCTATTGTTTTGTGACATCATTTGGTTAATGTCCATTTCTACCTATAAAGATAAACTCCATAAAAAACAAGGAACTTGTCTGCCACATTAACAGTTGTATCCTGCCTGGCTGGCGCTGCTCAGTGGTCGAGTATCAACCTATGAACCAGGAGGTCACGGTTCAATTCTCAGTCAGGGCACATGCCTGATTGAGGACTCGATCCCCATTGTGGGCCTTGCAGGAGGCAGCCAATCAATGATTCTCTCTCATCATTGATATTTCTATCTCTCTCTCTCTCCCTCTTACTTCCTCTCTGACATAAAACATATATATATGTATATATGTATATATGTATACATGTATATATGTATATGTATATATATATAACTGTATATATATATATATATATATATATATATACGCAATTATATCTGCTGCCACACCACCTGATACTTAGTAGGCACTTAATAAATATTTTATTATGAATGAATAAATATTCTTACAGCAGCCTGGAAAGATAGAGTAATAATTATTCCCATTTTACAAATGAGGATCCTGAGACAAGTTTTTCTAGTATAGTAACCTTCATGGGATGTGTGTTTTATTTCCTGCTGTGTCTCTTGCTACATGAAACAGTGTGTAACACATTAAATAGTCCCTCAGTAAATGAAATAACAAAACCCAAGATTATATGGCTGGTTAGTGACAGAGACAGATTTCAAACTCAAATATGATTGGATACATAACATATTTATTTATGTTTTGTTTTTTAAAATTGTTCTAGACTACAGAACAATTGAACTAATAGTACAAGGAACAATAGTATCCTTCGCCAAGATGTGTAATTTAACATTTTACTATGTCTCCTTTATCTAGTTCTCTATTCATACACACTTTTTAAAAATGATGTTTCAGATATCTTGACATGTCACTAAACTTTAATCTATACCTCCTAAGAATAAAGATATTCTCTTAGATCAGACAATGATATAATTATATCTAAGAAAATTAAGAGTAATTCAGATTTGCTCAGTGTTCCTCACATTATTCTATTTTTCTCCACTAGTCAAGACCCAGTCAAGCATCATGTACTGCTATGCCATCAGACCCAGATTCTTTTTAAAAAAATCCTTACCAGAGAATATGTTTTTATTGATTTTAGAGAGAGAGGAAGGGAGAAGGAGAGAGAGAGAGAGAAAGAGAGAGAGAGAGAGAGAGAGAGAGAGAGAGAGAGAGAGAGAGAGAGAGAGAAACACAAGTTGGTTATGCCCCCAGGGAGTCAACCTGCAACCTGGGTATGTGCCCTGAATGGGAATGGAACCCACAGCCCTTAGGTGCATGGGATGACACTCCAACCAATTAGCCACACTAGCCAGGCCCCAGCTTTCTTTTTGAGTTTATATTGTCTTCTTCAAAAACTGTCAGATGTGTCAGCTGGTTGACCTTAAGATTCTGCCTGCAGCTACCCAGCATTCTTTTTCCATTTTCTGAAGGTAATTAGCTCACAAAAACGATTGAACCATGACCTACCCAGTACTCAGACTTGTTACTCCCTTATCTCTGCATTCCAGCCAACAGGTTAGTCAACTCAGAGACTGCTAATCAGGGCATTAGAACTCAAATGAGCTTCTCTGTGGAGTAGGAATTCTTAATGTGGAGTCTCCTGAATTCCAGGAATTTCAGTCCCATGATGTGTCCAAGAAGCTCCTGAAAAGGGGGGATGGAGGGAATTACATGCTGAGATGTATGCATGCCTTTTTTTGGTACAGAAAGTCTACAGGGGCCACTGATTTTCTAAGAGAAGGGTGACTCATAAAAGATGAAGAAACTACTGGAGTAGACTAGATGGCCTTGAAAGTTTCCTTTGAGTCTTAACGTTTAAACTTCTTTGAATGAAGACTCTCCTACAGATACCAACTTACACTCTCCTTCTCCAGCGAAGAAGCCGGCCAAGCAAGCCATGGTGTGGCAGTAGCTCCTGGGGAAAGAAGGAAGTGCACTCATGTATGTTGTCAAGTTCTGGCTGGGGTGAATTCAGAGGGAAATGTCTCTGACCAACTTCTCCATTCAGGAGAGAACCTGGGCCATGTTTTCCATAGAAGAAGAAGCAGTGACTGGGATGCCTATTCCATTTCCTGGTGGAAGGAAGACGAAGGGCTGCAGCAATCTGTACTTATCAGCCTCAGATCCCTTGGTGGAAAGACAGTGGTCTCTAAGCTTCCATTCCAAGACTGTGGAGACTAGCTCTGCCTTCCTTATTTGTTGTTTCTGTGTGAGACATAAGACAAATTTACTAAACATCTTTGGAGTGAAAACATTAAATACGCAGAAAGGTAGCTTTCTGGAAAGCCCTTCCATTGAAGTACTCAGACAGAACTTTGTCACCTCACTTCTTAGAGAATTCACAGTCTCCAAGCTCCATCTGTGCTCTTATATAGGCAAAAGTGGCTGTTGTTTCTGCATCATCTCCAATGTCAGGCTCTTGGAAGTCTGTTCCTCCCTTGTCCATTTCCCCCTTTCTGTGGAGCCCTCCCCAGCACATAGGGAATCAATCAACAACATGCACCTGTCACTGTCTGAAAACTGCCCCTCCCTAGGTGATGACCAACCTGCTGCTGAGCTGCCTGCCATGGATGTTAGATGCCTGGAGGGAGGGGTCTTCAGAAGACACTTAGAACACATCAGTGGTTTTCCTCCAAAGGACATTCTTACCCCACAGAAATATTTAAAAAAGGGTATGTATACCTGGGTGATCATTACAATGATATTTGCAAAAACTTCTTTCCACTGATAGGGGAATAGTTGATTATTGTGATCAATCAGCACACTGAGGCAGGTAAGATGTATTCAAGGTAATTTCATCTTTGAGTTGTTTTGCTAATTTAACAATTATTTATTAGTGCTTACTATATGCCAGGTAATCTGATGCTGAGACCAGAGAGAGAGACCAAATAGACATATCCCTTACATCATAGAACTTCTAGTCTGACAGGCAGGAGAAGTGATTCCATCCATTCATTCTGTGAACATTTATGGCATCTGCTTTGTCAGGTGCTATTTTAGTCCCTTTGAATAGAACAGCGAGGAAGCAGGTGAAACCTATGTCACTTGTCAGAGGGGAATGCTTTATTGATAAGTTAAAAAATGTTCTAGAATAGTATATATAAGTGATAGAAATTTTTTCTTTACCTTAAAAAGGTCTGGGAGACCCTCCTCTTCTTGATAAGAGCTTGCACATGGTCCTGGTCCTGGTCCCAGAAATACATGGAGGCAGAGGGAAGGGGCTCTGCCCTGGTATCAGGTCTTTGGTGCCCATGGTTTCCAGTCCCCTGGTTCTATCCTCAAGTGAAGGGACATGGATTTAAAAAAATCTGGAAGAATGTACCCAAATGAATATGTTTATCCCACAGGAGTAAATGCTCAAGATGTAGACTTTTCCTTTTTCCTTTTAGGTGCTTGTGTAGGTATTAGATGATCTCTGTTTTCTTTTGTAATTAAAAGGCAAGATTTAAGCATTATAGCAGGGTTTTCCTGTCTGCCCTTCACTTCATAGAAAGAAAGGAAGGCCGCTCTGTCTGTGGCATAGCCACTTTGCCAAACTGCTTCACTAATAAACTCTCCTTCACTTAAAAAGAAAGAAAGATATGAAGCCTGGGACAGGTTAAGTAAGTTAAAGGTCAGGCCGGCAGTGAACCTGAGTGGGATCCACTTTCCATCAATTTCTTGGAATGAGACAGATGGCAGAAAGAAGAACGAAAAGCTACTACCAGTGCCCTGGAGATGACAAGTGGTAACTTAATCAGAGTAATAATATTGAATATATGATCTGTTTATAGAAGTGCTTTAGGGTTTTTTCTCTCCCAGAGCTCTGCCTAAGAGACTCACCAGCTGTGAAAAGGAGGGCCCCTTTATCATTTGAGACTGAAAAAGTAAGGTCTTACTATTTATCTGTCTATTCCTTTTTCTAGGTTTGAAATTCTGGAAGCAGAAATTCCAAGTGGTTCCTCATTTGTACTTCCCTTTATGGTGCTGCACCATGTGTTATTTTTATAAACTGAAGGCAGGGCCCTGCCACAGCAAAAAGATCCAGGCTAACTTTATTGTGAGTGGTGGAGGATTGATCCTGCATAATCTGCAAGGTGTGCTGCAATTGACTTCCGGTGTCCCTTAAGCTTGTTCCCATTGAAATTTAAATTTTCTTTTATTTTTTCTGGGAAAGTTTTATCAAAGCTAAAAATTATTTGGTGCATACTCTATGCTTGCTATCAGATACTTTCACATGTACCTTTTCCATTTTTAAAACATATATATTTTTATTGATTTCAGAGAGGAAGGGAGAGGGAGAGAAAGATAGAAATATCAATGATGAGAGAGAATCATTGATTGGCTGCCTCCTGCATGCCACCCCCCTGGGGATCCAGCCAGCAACTAGGGCATTTGCCCTTGACCAGAATCAAACCAGGGACCCTTCTACCTACAGGCCTATGCTCCATCCACAGGCCTATGCTGTATCCACTGATTAGGCCTCCTTTAATATGTAAAAGCAACCATGTGAGGTATTTTGCAGTTAATAAAACAACATAATAAAAACCAATTTCATTTTCATTTACATTTAAAAATCAAACTAAACCACATTACTTTGTCTCCAGATTTCTATTGAGAAAGTGTGGATCCTTCTAGAGATAAGCTGAGATGCCCTAAAGCTGTAATTTTTAAGATTTTCCACCAACCTTTTCTGGGACTCAGTTGGGAAGTGGGTAAAGGACAGTTGCACCATTAGGGTGAAAAGTTCTCAAGCTTAAGGAAGGCTCAGATTTGGGCCGATTTTCTCTGGAATCTGGGCAAAGAGCAGTATGAGTCAGAAATGTTAGTTCCAGGCTTCAGGATCCTCTGTAGTACCTTGACTGAAACTATTAAGGGCATTCCAAGTTACTCATTTACTCACAGTAATTATTTTTCTTCTTAGTTTTTGCTGAAATTCCTTCTGCTTATGGTGTGACTCCCTTTTCCCAGAGAAAGCAGTGAGCTTGCTTATTTATTTATTTATTTATTTATTTATTTATTTATTTTATTTTTTAATATACTTTATTGATTTTTTACAGACAGGGAGAGGGATAGAGAGTTAGAAACATCAATGATAGAAAAACATGGATCAGCTGCCTCCTGCACACCCACTACTGGGGATGTGCCCACAACCAAGGTACATGCCCTTGACAGGAATCAAACCTGGGGCTCTTCAGTCCTCAGGCCAATGCTCTATCCACTGAGCCAAACCGGTTAGGGCTGAGCTTTTTTAAAAAACCTTTTTAATTATTTAAACTATTCATGTATGGTGGTGGTCATGGAACTTGCTTAAATATGCGTATTACCTTAGCTGGTTTGGCTCAGTGGATAGAACATCACCCCTTGGACTAAAGCGTGGGCTCAATTCTGGGTCAAGAGCATATACCTCAGTTGCAGGCTAGATCCCATCCCCAGATAGATGGGGCACATGTGGGAGGCAACCAATCAATGTGTCGCTCTCATATTGATGTTTTTCTCTCTCTGTCTCTCCTCCTCCATTCCAAGCTCTCTAAAAAAACAAACAACAAAAACAACACACACACACACACACACACAAAACAATCAGTGGAAAAATAACCTGAGATGAGGATTAACCAAAAAATAGAAATAAAGATACCAACAAATAATAAGTTAAAAAAACACAAATATGCTTATTTTATTTATGGATGGGTCACCTTTAGAAAACATTTTACAATAGTTTACATAATAATAAATAGCAAATCTTGCAAAATGCCAATGTTATTAAGTATCTTTGACCCAATCATCTTTTCTAAAATGGATGTGGAGGAAATGTCTTACAATCATGTGATCATGCACACTGGTTGTGAGTGAAAGTATTCACCCAAAAACAAATATGTGATGTTGTCAGTGTTTCTAAGAAGACAACACCCATTGTTTTGGTTTTAGGAAGGAAAAGTCATGGTACTATCATGATATCTTTGAAAAACGTTCTGCTGTGCACAGGTACTGCCCCGTGGCTGTGTGAGGAGCATAGCTCCCATCCAGTTTTCTGACATTTTTATCATACACAAGTTCAAAACCTCGAGTGTCCATGGACATGCTATTAACATCGGAAGGATTTTTATCAATTATATTGGGGCACAGTATAGCCCTAATCCTCCCCCCCCCCTTTTTTTTTAATCCTTACTGAAGGATATTTTTCTTCCCATTGATTTTTAGGGAGAGTGGAAGGGGTGGAGGAAAGGAGAGAGAGAGGGGAAAGAGAGACACTTCAATGTGAGATAGACACATTGACTCGTTGCCTCCCCCGACATACACTGACCAGACCAGGTCTGAAATGGAACCTGCAATTCAGGTATGTGCCCTTGACTAGGAATTGAATCCGAGACCCTTCAGTGTGCAGGCCAATGCTCTAACTACGGAGCCATATCAGCCAGGGATCTACTTTATTTTTTATTAAAGGTAGTAACTTGTTTTCCTAAACTTTTGAGGGTAAAGACTATAGGTTTGCTTCCCCCCTAGCTCCCTTCCCATAGGATGTTCCATTGCTTAGCAAGAGGTGTCCAGTGTATATTTGGTGAAATAATGTTTGTTGAGTAACAAGAATAGTTGAGTAGGAGTAGGCATACTAGGCATTCTCTTCTGTGTTGGCTCCACAGTGTGTCTTCTGTGGCTCCCATCTTCTAGTCCTCTTTTTGGTCCTCAGTTTATTCATTAGAAGTTGAGGAGTTGGCTCCGGTAGTTTGAGAACCCTTTCATATATAAACAGTCTCAAAATTTGCGTGGTCTTTCAGCTCCAGAGTCTGACCTAAAGTCAAGCTCTGTGCTGAATCTTAAAGACAGCCTAGCAGAGAACAAATGTTTTCCAGTCCACTAATATCTCTTTATAATCGATTGAAGTTAGGAAGTGGATACATTCACCAAGAAGGTTGTGGCATACTGGAGAAATTTGACTTTCAAAGATAGTCAAATTTCCCAATGGTCTGATGTCAAGGTGTGGCAAAAAGATAAAGAATGGAATGCTGGAAGAAAGTTGTCTTTATCTATAAAAACTCTTAGGGGAAGTATTGGTGACAAACCATCAGAGGAGCTGGAAACCTCCTAACTTACCTGTAAGTACAATCCTCTGGAAATTTATGCTGAAGAGAAAATCAGAACTTTGTTGCTTGAACTTTCTGAGTATTATATGGCATACTATGACAACAATGATTGAGCCAATAGAAGGTAGGGAAAATTCCAGGGGAGGGCGCAGAGGAATCAAGGTGGCCAAGTAGTAAATCCTGAACTCACCTCTTTCTAGGAACGTGTGGAAATTGTTGCACAAAGGTCACTGAGAACCACCCGAAGACCAGCTGAATAGAAGTCTTCCTCTAAGGTTATAAAGAAGGAGCCACGCTGACACAGGTAAGTGTGAATATGTGGTCTGGGCAGGTCCCACACTCCCTGTGTGGTGATGAATGAATGGGAGGGCTTCACAGGTTCCCCCTAAAGAGCCAGAGGTCTGAACCCCACTTCAGGCTCCATAGCACAGGGCACCTGTGCCGAGAGTTCCTGTAACATCAGCTTTGGGCACCAGTGGGGATTATGTCTGGGATGGAGGAAGGGTTATGGGAGACCTAGCACTGTACTCGGAGGGTTCACGTGAACTCCTCTCTAAGCTCCAACACAGAGGCAGCAGTTCTAGAAGTGCCTGGGACATGAGGGGAGGAACTCAATGGACTAACTTAAGGCCAAAGGCTAGAGGGGCAGGGATTGGTAGGAACTCTCTCAGGGGACAGAACCTCTGCTGGATGCTACTGTTCCTTGTTGAGTTCTCCCATCCAGCTGGCCCTGAGCAGGCAAGCACAAAATCTCTCTCTCTCTCCATTTACATAGCCTACACTGTCTTCCCTGCTCTGGCTTTTCCCTGAGACCCTGCCCCATCCAATGAGCTCACCTTGCTGGACCCTCTTCCAGCAGCTCCAGGCCCTTCACAGGAGCCCACACAGTCTCTCTGAAAAGCACTCATGTTCTACAGGAGTGATGGCCTGCTTCTGGCATGCCCTGCAATCTCTCCCAAATACCCTTCAATTCAGCACAAGCAGCAACCTAGGCATCTGTCAGTAGATGAATGGATAAAGAACACAAGTTACATATGTACAAAGGAATATTACTCAGCCATAAAAAGAATGAAATCTTGCCTTTCGTGACAAAATGGACCTAGAAGATAGTATGCTAAGTGACAAAAGGCAGACAGAGAAAGAAAAAGACCATCAGTTTTCAGTTACATGTGGAATGTAAAAACAAGGACAAAGAAAACTAAATGGAAACAGAGAACAAATTGATAGGTACCTGATTTGGGGTGGGGGAGGTGGAGAGTGTAAAAGATGAAGGGAATGAAAAAGTACAACCTGCCAGTTATAAAATAAGTAATAGGGAAGTAAAGTACAGCAGAGGGAATATGGTCAATAATATTGAATTATTATGTATGGTGTCACATGGGTCCTAGACTTATCGTGGGGATAACTTTGTAAGGTCTGTATGTCTAGTCACTCTATTGTACACCTGAAACAAATATCATCTTTTATGTCAATTATAATTTAAAAATCAATTTAAAAAATTGGGAAAATTCACAAAACTAGAGTTCCTTGAATTTCTTGGCAGATAGAGTCTCATTTAAATGGATTCATGTCTTATCCATCTGTTGTTTAAGCTTCTCCTGGGCAACACCAGTGAGGAGGACCTGCATGTTTAGGCTTACTTGGAGGCTGTGACTTTAGAGCTGACACATCCCTTTGCTCAGCCTCTCTTCATCTGTGAAGTGGGGATTATATAATATGGTAATGGAAACGAACATGTGTGTATGGAGCATACACAATAGCCATGTGTGGCTATTTTTTTTTCTTTTAAAATTTATTTTATTGCCATGTGTGGCTATTTAAATTAAAATTAATTTATTTAAATTTTTATAAGTTGTAAATTGAGCCAAATTGACAACAGATGCTGGGGAGACAGATCTCAAATGCTCCTAATTTTAAATTAATTAAAATAAAATTAAATGAAAAAAATTAACTTCTTCATTTGTACTAACCACATTTTTGTTGTTAATCCTCACCCAAGGATCTTTTTCCATTGATTTTTAGGGAGAGTGAAAGAGAGAGGGAAATACAGAGAGAAACATCAATGAGAGAGAATCACACCAATTGGTTGCCTTCTGACTGAGCCTACAACCAAGGTTGCAAAGCCTTTAATAAAATGGAACTGGGACCCTTTGGTCTGCAGGCTGATGCTCTATCCACTGTCAAACCACATTTTAAGTGCTTGCCCAAACCCATTAGAATAACCCCATCATCACAGAACATTCTGAGATAAACACATACCCCCCACCACACACACACACACACACACTTGCATGCATGAACTGCACACACCATAGGAAAGGAGTTAACAAATTCAGTATAGAAAACAAAACAGAGTGATAAGGAATGTCTGAGGTGACATTTAAGCAGAGAACAGAATGAAAAGGAGAAATCTGGAAACGGTGAGCTAAAGGAATGGGGATCTAGGCAGAGACACCACCAGCAAGAAGGTAGTAATGTAGGGATGCATTTGAAAGAACCACGAATCGATGGAGCCCCATGGGCAGGGGAGAGATAGTAGAAAAATCTGAGAGTTGGGCAGAGGGCAGATCACTGGGTCTTTGCATCTAGGTTAGGAGTTAGGATTTTTTATTTTTTTCTGAAAGAGCCATGGGAGGTTTGTAAGTGAGGGAGTGACATGTTCTAGTTATATTTGCCATTTATATCATTCTGCACAACTATATCATTCTGCAATGTTTACTAGTTAAATGTTTACTTTACCTGCGTCTCTATCTGATTGTACAATCCTGGACTTTTTTATCCTTAGTATATTTGTCAGCCTCAATGTAATAGTAAAAACTGTGTAAGAGTTGAATTAAATTAGAAAATCCTTATCACTGACCTACTGGGCATTGGCAGAGTCCCAGAGTATAACAACAATAACAAAAATGTTTTAATTTTATTATATTGATATCGAGAGAGGAAGGGGGAGAGAAAAGAGAGAGAAAGAAACATCGATGTGAAAGAGAACATCAATCAGTTGCCTCCTGCACACACACCTCAACTGGTGATCAAACCTGCAACCTGAATACCTCCTGTCCTGGAATAGAACCCTCCACCTTTTGGCACACAGGTTGACGCTCCAAACAACTGAGCCACATGGGCCAGGGTTGGTCATAAAATCCTTTGCCTCCCAAATAAATAAGGCATGACCTATTTGTATGTGAAGCATTTCAGAATATGCCTCCTAACCTTTGGTGGTGGTTGAAGTAGGGTCAATAGTGTCCACTGTAAGTATATAAAGACAAAGCATAAAGGGAAAGTGAGTATCTAGGCTCACTAAACCTTTCCAAACTCCAGCTTCCTCCTCTAAGAATGGGTTAATAACTGCACCTGCCTAAGGGTGAAAGTAAAATGCACAGAGCCCGTGACACAGTAATTCTCCAGAAATGGTGGCTGTAGTATTCATGCATATTTAGGTTTAGTTTTGAGTTCACCCAAAGGCTTTTGTTCATTTCAACAATCCTTTAAGGGAGATAGAACAAGTATTTTTGGCCCCATTGAAGGAATGAGGAAATCAAGGCTTGGCTCAACTTAGTAACTCACAGAGCTACCAGCTTCCTAAGTGGCAGAGCTGGGATCTGAACCCAAGTGTGGAGAAAACTCTTTCTTGATGTGACCGCTATCTCTCCCATGAGCTGGACTTGGGCTGGATCAGAGGTTGCTTTCCACAACTCCCTGTTGGAGACTGTCTGATGACAATTGTTCATCCTAACATAAGTCAGCACCCCTTCCTTGCTTGCTCCTATGTGCTGGTCCCTGGTATAGGCTCATTGTTCTGACCTGGTTAAGCATTCTAAAATTAGAATAGATTTTATTAAGTGGATTTATTATTCAAATTTATTTAAATTTTTTGTTATTGATTTGAGGGAGAGAGATATAGATAGATAGATAGATAGATAGATAGAGATAGATAGATAGATAGATTTTTGAGAGAAACATCAATTTGTTGTTCAACTTATTTACGCATTCATTGGTTGATTCTTATATGAAACCCACAACCTTGGTTTATCAGGATGACGCTCTAACCAACTGAGCTATCTGGCCAGGGCTAATCTGGTGGGCTTAAAATACCAAAGGTACATGGATACAACCAGTTGGTGTGGCTCAGTGGTTGAGTGTTGATCTATGAAACAGGAGTTCTCGCTTCTACTCCAGGTCAGGGCACATGCCTGGGTTGTGGGATCAATCTCCAATAGGGGGTAAGCAGCAGACAATCAATTATTCTCTCTCATCATTGATTTTTCTATTTTTCTTTTTCTCTCCCTTCCTTCTGAAATCAATAAAAATATATATATTTAAAAAGTAAACTAAAAGAAAATCAGGATTTTGTTCTTTGTGTTAAAAGAAAGTAAAGGTGTAGAAAACAAAGGACACAGTAATAGGCCCTAAACTTGCCATGGATGAAGGAGTTATGATAATGAGGGCACCAAGCCCTTTATCCCTGGAACAGGAACCATTTAGTAGACTCTACAATGGGATTTTCCACCAGGATAGGTCTTCACATCCCTGGATGGAGAGGAACTATTTAGTCTTTGGTCAGACCCTGTTATTCTAATGCCCTTGGTTCCCATCCATGGAGACATGTTATACATGGATGATATATGCACCATCAAAAGAAGAAAGAATGGATCATCTTCTGGCATATTCCCCTTCCCATTCCCTTACTCCAGAGAGCACAACTTCCTATTGGACAACATGTGGTTTACACAGCCTGGCTAGGCTGCAAGTGTAATTCTCAAAGAAGGAAAAGATCTCCCAATTCAAGTCCCTACCAAATACTTGTCTTTCTGACCTTAGAATTCTGCTATTCTTGTGGCGTCCACTTATAGGGAGTGTGTGTGTGTGGGAGGAGTATTCAGTATCCAAACTGAACGCTGTGTTTTTATACCCAATGCACCCACTAATATTTATTTTTCTTAGTAGAAGACCTACTAACCTACAAGCTTAGGACCTCTGGGAGCATGATGAAAAACATTGTTATTAATACTTGGACTGCTTCTTTTAATTTGTCTCTTTTTTTTTGTACGTGTCTGTACTGAGAACTGTGTCTTCAATGCAGTCAATTAGCAATAATTGAGCTACCTTCCTGCCACTGAAGTCCCTGCTGACCTGTAGGTCACCTTTCAGAAGGGAGGTGGCATCGGAGTGTAAGAGCGGTGATGAGGGGTTGAGTGTGAGGAGAGACTGTTCCACAACATGACTTCTGTTTGTCCCACAAGCTAGTTCAGGCCAGAATGGAGGCTGCTTTCCACAACCCTCCCCCCGCTTTGATTGTCTGATCATAATCAATATTCATTCTGACGTTAATCGGTGCACTTTCTTTGCCTCCTGCCATGCACCAGTTCTTGGAGCAGGCCTTTGTCCTTTCCTTGCCAAGCATGTAAAGTAATTTCCAATACCTGGTAGCATTCATGAACTAGAATCTATGACTGTACCTTTACTCTATATAATTATCTGTGCCCTGCTAACAAGTGTGGGCTTCCATTTTGTCTTGCAGTCACCAGAGAAGTGGCTTGCATGTGAGTTTTTTTTAACTGTTACTTGCCAGATTGGAGTGGCCTGCTTCTTTTGTCAGTCTCTGTCCCCCATTTATGAAGGTAGAATTTCAGTTTTGGAGTTTTTCTCTGAGTCTGTGTCTATGAGCACCAGGCCTGGTCCACATTTTGCTTTCTGAAATGTTCTCCTGACATCATTCAATAAAATGCAGTCTGAGGCGTTGCTTCCTGTAGCATGAATGATGAAACACAGTGATTCACATTCTGACTTAATCCTTGTTAATAGGTAACTTGGCAATATAACTGAGGCTAGGGACTAACCATTGTGGCCACAGGGCAAGGAGAACCCTCTACTCACCAAAGGGCCAGTAGACAGTCATCTCAGAGCCCAAGGGTAAGTGCATCAGGACCATTGGAGGACTGGTCTTTGCTCTGGTGTTTCCCCCACCGAGTCTGGCTCTGGTTTCCTTCCTGTTTACTCCCTGATCTCTCTGAGCATCGGGAGTCAATTTGGACTTTATGTGTGGAAAAGGAGCTGGGAAATAAGGGGCTACTTCCAAGGGCAGCTTTGCCTGTCTGTTGGAGGCACAGAGCTCTCAGCCACCCTGAGCTAACAAAGACCTGAAGCCTTTCATTGTATGTGGTCTCCCATCCATAGAAGGAGGTGGGCTCATTCGATCCATGTAGTCAGGATGAAAGGAAAAGTTGCAATCTGAGAATTAAGATGTGTCCCCATACCATACGGTGGGGCCACACCAAACAGTCCATTTTCTCTTTTCTCTTCCCTTTAGGCTGATACCATCATGCTTCCTTGGGTAGCCTTCCCAAGCCTCATACTACTTTGGGCAGGTAAGAGGATAGGTGGGCTGGGATTTGGAAGGCCTGGGCATGGGGGAGTGTAGGGTGTGTGTGGGTGTGGGGGAGGAAGATGGATGTTCTTGGACTCTGTTGGAAGGTAATGTGTCAACTTGTGAGCAAAGAACCAGGCTGAAACAAAATAATTTCTGAAATTATATGAGTCACAAAATCTAAGGCTAAGTAGAACACTTGGTTATATGCTGCCATTTCTATTTAAGAAAAAAACAGGTGGTGGGTAGTTGGGTATATATGGACTTCTCACATGTATGTAAGAATTAGTACCAGCTTTTTCCTGGTGTAGGAGGGAATGAAAAAAAGAGACGGTGCTAGGATGGAAAGAGACCAGTCTTTCCTTGTACATTTTGTGTGTGTGTTTTTAACTATGTATAAATATTGCTTTTAAAAATAAGATATGTCCTGGCTAGTGTGGCTCAATTGGTTGAGCATCTCTCCATGCACCAAAAGGTCTGATTCAATTCGTAGTCAGGGCATATGCCTGGGATTTCTGTCTGGATCCTAAGTAGGGGGCATGCAGGAGGCAGTCTATCACTGTCTTCTTGTCATATCAATGTTTCTCTCTCTCTCATCTTCTCTTTTATTCTCCCTCTAAAGATTAATGAAAAATCTTTTAAAAAGTAAAAATAATATACAGGGTTCCCCCCCCCAAAAAAAAATATATATATATATACACACTTTAACAGCCAATAGCTCCATTTTTAAAATAAAATGTATTTAAATAAACACTGTCTTTATAATTATTCAAATTGTGTGTATACATTTTTGGGACACCCTGTATATTATTTCAAACATTCAATGAGTTGGAAAATAGGTATAACCTAAATTTAAAAATAATAATCACCAGATGTGATGTGATTATGGAGAAAAGTTCATTTAAATTATACTTCCATAGTAAATTTTTAAGTTAGCATGCTATATTTGTAATCTACAATGATGTTAGGCAAAATTATATATAGGAATAAAGATAAAAAAATAGACTTTTACTTTATGTAACAATCCCATTTTATTTCCAGAGCACTTCGAAATTCACAGCCCAGTCCTAACTATGATTAGTTGGGGTACAGCATAGGGAATATAGTCAATAATATTGTAGTAACTATGAATGATGTCAAATGGGTACTAGACTTATTGGGGGATCACTTCATAAGTTATATAAATGTCTAATCTCTATTTTGTATGCTCTCAACTAATATATATCAATTGTAATTTAAAAATAAAAAATTTAAATAAATAAGGTTAGTTGGTACATCTCAGATTTCATTTAAGACCAACTTGACTGCATTTGACAGTATAGGGTTTTAAAAATATGTATATTATTTTTAAATATATAAAATATATAAAAATAATTTTAGTGAGAGGAAGGGAGTACATCAATGATTAGAGAGAATCATTGATAGGACGCCTCCTGCATGCCCCCTACTGGGGATTGAGCCTGCATTCTGGTCTGTGCCCTGACATGGAATTGACCTTTGACCTCCTGATTCATAGATTGATGCTCAACCACTGAGCCACACCTGGCTGGTGCCAATATGGGGTTTTAATGCCACTAGCACTGGAGAGAGTTTTTGTTTTTAAGTGACTTAATTTAGTACTTGATTGAATATTGTCCAATTCTCTGGGTTCACCATGGGAAGTGGGCCTTACTTAAGTGCCAGCTGTCATCTACTCATGAGAATGATTTCTACTTGGATTTTTTTGGACCATCCTCAAGAGCATGATCAGCCTTGGCTCTTCTGGAACCATTAGAAACCTATTTTCTAAAAATTGATTCCTGAAAGTTTATTAGACTTCGGCCTATAAGGCAACGATACTTTATTATTTTTATATTTAATTTTTTGGTTAAAATCATTGATTTGTTATTCTACTTACTTATGCATTCATTGGTTGATTCTTGTATGTGCCCTACCTGGGGATCAAACCCACAACCTTGGCATACTGATGATGCTCTAACCACCCAAGCTACCTGGCCAGCGCCTAATAATACTTAATTAATTTATTTAAAATGTATATGTTCATCAGCCTGGGTTTTGGGCTCAATCCCCAGTATTGACAGTCATTTGGTTCAACAATTTTGGAAATAAATTTGATTTAAAAAAAATCTGCTCTTTGTCCTGGTAATTTCTATTTTAGAAGTTTATCTTATTGGGAAACAATTCTAAATAAAGAAATAAGTTTAGCCCTAGCCAGTTTGGCTCAGTGGATAGAGTGTCAGCCAATGGATTGAAGGTCCAAGATTTGATTCTGGTCAAGGATATGTACCTTGATTGCAGGCTCGATCCCAGCCATGGTCAGGGCTCATGCGTGAGCTTACAAGTCAATGTGTGTTTCTTACATTAATATTTCTCTCTCTCTGTCTCCCCCATCCCTTCCACTATTCTAAAAATCAATGGAAAAATATCCTTGGATGAGGGTTAACAACAAAAAAATAAAAAGAAAGAAAGAAGTTTAAGTTAAGAAAGAAAGAAATTTAGTTTATAACCAAATGTTATAGGATGAGTGGAATATAATGCTGATAAAGATGTAAAAAGTAAAACATTAAAAAAAAATTAGATTCAAATTAAAGTCACATGATTACAAATGAAATACACTATATAAAGAGAAGTGGACATAAATATAAAATTAAAATATTGAGGCATCACACTCTGTTTTCTTCTTATTTGCAGATGTTGTTGTTTCTCAGACACGCGTGACTGGAGTGGTGGGACAATCTGTCACGCTACCCTGTGGCTACTCAGCATCTCGTGGAATCACACCCATGTGCTGGGGCCGAGGGTCATGCCCTTTATTTAAATGCTCAAATGAACTCATAATGACCGATGGCTACCATGTCACCTTTCAGAAGGACAAACGTTATAGGATGAATGGAATCATTTCTAGTGAGGATTTGTCTTTAACCATACAGAATGCAGCCCTGTCTGACACTGGCACCTATTGTTGCCGTATTGAGTTCAAAGGGTTGTTTAATGATTATAAAGAAAATATATTTTTGGAGATAAAGCCAGGTGAGTTTGTCTTCCTGTGATCACTTCATGTGCATGAACTGAGATATTTACTGTTGGGTAGTGATATTCTCTTCCCTTAAGAAAGAGGAGGTTCCTCAATCCTGTTTTTTAATAACTTTGGGGAAATAGAATTACTTACTTGTGTAGAATGAAGTGTTGAAACAACCTAGAGTCAAGAGCGTAGACTAGAGAGCCTTCCCAGTCTGCAGACTATCTCTTAAAGCAGTGCTTCAAAAATGCTAGTTAGTTCATGGCATTAACGGCTCCAGAGGGAGATGAGATGAACAGTTTTCTCAAACTGAATTTATTCAATGTAAACAACTGCACTTTTTCTCTGAGATGATGTCACTGAACATTTGTAAAATGTTCTTTCTTAACCTAATGTGGAGATTTTCAAATGTATAAAGTAACCAATATTATATAAGAAATTGTCAAGTAGATACATTATCAACTTTGACACTTACCAACTCAATCTTGTTGCATATACAGGTGTAAGCATATATAGTCCCATCCCCACACTCTGCCCTGCCTTGGATTTCATGAAGCATAACTCACATTATATTGTAATATTGCCTGTTTAAAAATTAAAATGACTTTATGGCAATATAAAAACTGATGCATCCCAATAACTGTTTATTAGTTGCTTTTAAGGTTTTCATGAAATCCAAAAATCTGGCAAATTCACATTTCTTCTCTCTTGAGATGGACATTATAATGGCCCAGGTTTCTGAGTTCTTCCTTAATCTCCTTCCAGTAAAGTCTTATATTGACAGTAGAATATAATATTTATGACCTTAGTAAGCTGAATTTCTTTATCTTTTTATTAAAGTAAGAAACCTTTATTTGCAAACTCCCAAATTTTGGACTAGATTATTTCCTTTGAAAAGGCAGTAAGAGCCCTAGCTGGTTTGGCTCAGTGGATAGAGCATCTTCATATGGACTGAAGGGTCCCGGGTTTTATTCTGGTTAAGGGCACATGATCAGGTTGCAGGCTTGATCCCGAGGAGGAGGCATGCAGGAGGCAGCCAATCAATGATTCTCTCTCATCATTGATGTTTCTATTTCTCTCTCCTTCCCCCTTTCTCTCTGAAATCAGTAAAAATGTATATAAAATTTTGTTAAAATGGCAAATACTTTAAGGACAGTTCAGATGGAGAAAAAGGCTGATTCTGTGGAAACTATATATGAGAAGCAATTCAGAGAAGCTGAAGAAGCTGATGAGATAGAGCTCTATAGACAGATGTGTGGAGGTAGCATGTGGAGAAGAGATTATGATTATGAAATTTGATCGGTCTGAATTTTTATATATAACATGGAAAAGAACAAGAATTGGGAGACTAGTGCCACCCAGTTCTTTAATAGACAGATATTTGAGCCTCCAATAACCAAATCTCTGCTTAAGTTTTCTTTCATTTTTCACAGGCTCAGCTTACTCCTCACCTTTCTGTTACAGGTTTTCCTAACCTACATCTATACTTATATCTTCCTAGCTTCTTCCTGGGAAAGATATTAGTATTTTCTACTGATGGGGACAAGTTCATTACTATATCTGTTTTGGTTTCCTCTTCTTTATTGTTCCTTATGCTCCTTTGATCAGATTTCTTTTGCATACTTTCTTTTTTCTCTATATTAGCTTTTAAACGAAGGGAAAGGATTAGACTGTATACTTCTTAAAAGCTTCTGACTACAGCTTAGATCAGGGTCAGCCAACATTATAGCCCAGGGCCAGATCATATTCAAAACAGGCCCACATATTGTTTTATAGATGAGCTTTATTGGAACAGCTATACCCAATCTTGTACTATCTGGACTGTGGCTGCTTTCACACTGACAGAGTTGAGCCCTGAGACCATAGGAACCCCAAAGCCTAACACATTTACTGTCTGACACTTTATAGGAAGTTTGCTGACCTCTGCTTAAGACTAATGTCTTGCATGTAATAGATACCAACATTTGTTGAAAAAGAGTTTAGCCTGTTCAAAGGCACAGATGGGCTTAATTGCAAATGAAACTGATTCTTTAAAAAGAAAGGCATTGAAACCAATTGTCTACTCTCTATGGGTTTCTTTATAGTTAGTAGAGTTGAGTTTGAAGGAAGCTTCTTATAAAAAGAAAAGGTGCTTGCTGAGTAGAATGTACACATTCTTGAATCAGGCCTTCATTGATCTGCATTTTTGTCAGGCACTGGGTTTGGGCTTAATCCTAGTGTCAGCACTCTCTGGGTATCTCTGAGACATTCCGTAAGTGGTTTTGAATCCAGCACCCTATCTAACCCTGGAAAGAGACAAAGTTACTACCTACCTGTGGTCTAGTCTACCTTCCAGCCAATATATAAAGTGTCTGTGTGATCTAGGATACTAGTGGGTGTGAGTTAATCCTCATTTAGGGTGCAGGTCTCTTTCGAGGGTATCCTCAAGGCTGAAATGAATGCTATGTATTAATTAATATATTTTTAACTTTCTGGGCATAGAAACTATTTTGTAATTTAGTCATTCACCACTGAGAGGACAAAGACAGGTCCATGCTCTAGACATTTTCTCTGCCTCCCTGACGTTTAAGAAGATGCATATACTGAGTGGCCAGGTTACTATGACTGGCCAGATTATTATGCGCACCCCATCATACTTCATTGACACTTCCAAAAATACTGAATATTGAAAACTTCCTAAGCAAATACTCTCAAGGTTTTATTATTATTATTTGCATAACTAATTCACTTCATTGTACTGATGGGATAGTCATAATAATCTGGTTGGTCATAATAAACTGGCCAATCAGTGTAAATCTGATATGCAAGTTTGGTCTTCTCAGAGTGCTTCAGTGTTAATCCTGGGTATCCTTTATCACCTCTGAACCTCCTACTATATATTCTTGCAATACAGCTATCTCTGTTTTTATTGGCTTTTCTTCAAGTCTTCCCCTGTAAGAATCTCATTAACCAAGGACAGGATGTCATGGTTTAGGGCAAATTATTGCCCAGTTTTGCATGGGGACAGTCTCTCATTGGTTATGTTGATGTCCAGGCCCAGCACCAAGCTCTTGTTCCCTGCTGCTTGATTAATCCTTGCTTTCATGTTGATTTCTAGCTCCAACCACTGCTCCACCACCACCTAAGGTCCTCACTTCTGCTCCTACAACTCCAGCGACCACGAAGAACCTCAAGAGAGGTAAAGCCATTTCTTTCTGAGGCCTTAGGCCTTCTAGTAAGAGGATGGAAACCACCCAGGGCATGTGTTAAAATGTCCAATTCAAGGTAAGGGTTCTTAGGTGGCTCCAAGCAAGGGTTTCATAGGGTCTGTGAACGCCAGTCTCATGTTATATCCAGCTTTTATAACTGTAAGTATTTTCAGAATAGGAAGACTCAGGGGGATTTTAAAAAATCTTTATTGTTGAAAGTATTACAGATATTCCCTTTTTCCTCTCATTGACCCATTCTAGTCGGCACCCACACCCTCCCCCCAGGCCTTCACCATATTATTGTCTGTGTACATGGGTTATGCTTATATGTATGCAAGTTCTTTAGTTGATCTCTTTGCATCCACCCACTCACCCCCAACTTCCCTCTGAGATTCGACAGTGTTCCATGCTCATAGGCTCATTGGTTTTTTTGGTCAGATTTTCAAAGGCATTCATTA
The DNA here is from genome assembly GCF_027574615.1 of Eptesicus fuscus. Taxonomy (NCBI): domain Eukaryota; kingdom Metazoa; phylum Chordata; class Mammalia; order Chiroptera; family Vespertilionidae; genus Eptesicus; species Eptesicus fuscus. The sequence continues at coordinate 92,273,890 of NC_072478.1, read as the reverse complement.
TTAGCCCAAACCCCCCAGACCACTGATCTTTGATATCTAATGAGGATGGTGTGGATTTTTCCCAAAGAGCACAGGTTTAAGAGGAAAATACAGGAAATGACAGAAAAATGGCATTCTGTTCTCCCAAGGAGTTCTGAATAGGGATCCTTTATTTCACTCTGAAGGTAGACCTTCTACCTGAGAATAAGATTGTAGTGAAGTTAATATCACTCTGTCTCCTATGTCAGGAAACATGCTAAGTACTTTGTAAATATTATATCACTGAATTCTTATGACAACCCTATGCATTATAGGTGTGATTCAGTTTTATTTTATAGGGTGCTGTCAAGTAGGTACAGCATCAGCTTTATCAATTGTCCTTTCAATCTTGTTGTATATACATTGTGTAAGCATTGAAGTAGACAAGTTCATTAGAAAAACTGGTTAGTTTTCCTCCTATTTATTGTTCCTTATGTTCCTTTAAAATGATTATTTTGCATGTTTGCTTTCCCCTCCATATTATATTTAAAATTGGAGAAAGGAGCTTGGATTGTATCTTCCTAAAGCCTCTGATTATATCTTAGACCAGCCTTAGCAAACAATAGTGCAGGGCCAGATTAGATTCAAATTAGGCCCACCAATTGCTTCATCAATAAATTTTTATTGGAGCAGTCATATTCAATTATCTTTTCTATAGAAACCTTCACACTGATATAGTTGAGTAACTGCCTCTGAGATCATCCAGCCACCAGAGCCTAAACATTTACTATTTGGCTCTCACAAAAGTTTGCTGACCTCTGCTTTAGATTAATGCCTTTCATGCGATCGACACAAATATTTGTTAAAAACGTGTGTGTGTTTTTTTCCCCTCTTCAAGACAAAAATTAGCTCAATTCCATATTAAACTAGATCTCTCCAAGGAAGAGCTTTCAAGTCAATGGACTCCTATACAATGAACTCCTCTTTTATACTCAGTAGAGTTAGATTTAAGAAATCTTCTTGTAGCCAGGCCAGTGTTGCTCAGTGATTGAGCATTGCCCTATGAACCAGGAGGTCATGATTCCATTCTGGTCAGGGCACATGCCCAGGTTATCGTCTCGTTCTCCAGTGTGGGGCTTGTAGGAGGCAGCTGATCAATGGTTCTCTCTCATCATTGATGTTTCTATCCCTCTTTCCTTCTCCCTTAGTTTCTGAAATCAATGGGAAAAAAAAATATTTTTAAAATAAAGCTTATTGAAAAAGAAAAATAAGGTGCTCGGTGAGAAAAAGGCCCACATTTTTTTTAAATAAAATTTTTAAATGTATTTTTTATATTGATTTTAGAGAGGAAGGGAGAGGGATAGAGAGGTAGAAACATCAATGATGAGAGAGACTCATTAATTGGCTGCCTCCTGCACACCCCCTTCTGGGTATCCAGCCTGAAACCCAGGCATGTGTCCTTGAACGGAATCGAACACGGGGCCCTTCTGACCGCAAGCCAACACTCTAACCACTGAACCAAACAGGCTAGGGCAGGGCCACATTCTTGAATCAGGCCTTCGTTGATCTGCTTCTGCTTCTAAGCCATGCATTGTGTTTAGGCTTAATTCTAGCTTCGGCTCTCTCTCTGGGTAGTTGGAGACCTTCTGGAAGTGAGTTGCAATCCTACACCACCTCTGACTCTGCAAAGAGTCAAAGATATTACCTGTGGTCTAGTTCACCTTCATCCAAATGTATGTTGTATAAATCCTTCCTGTGATCTTGCATCTGCTAGTGGGGCTGAGTTAATCCTCATCTGTGGTGCAGGCCACTTGAGAGGGTACCCTCAGGACTGACTGAATTTAATGCTACTTATTTGGTAAACATTTTGGGTCTGGGAGCTTCTGTTAAAGTAAGTCTTAGTCATTCACCACTGAGAAGACTAAGATAGATCCAGGCTCTAGATATTTTCTGTACCTCGCAGATGTTTATCTGATATGCAGGGATGATCTTTCACATAATTCAGTTTTAATTCTGGATAACCCTTTTCACCTCTGATTGTCCTGGAGTGTATACATTTCAGTGCATGTTTTCCTTTGGCCAGACGGTTTTCAGATTTTAATTGAGAAAGGATAAGGACTCTGAGTTCAGGAGAGGTTGGTGCCCAGTTATGCCTGGGGACAGTCTCTCATTGGTTGAGTTGACATATGGAGCAGCAAAGCTCTTGTTCCCTGCTGCTTGATTAATCCTTGCTTTCATGTTGATTTCTAGCTCCAGCCACTGCTCCACCACCACCTAAGGTCCTCACTTCTGCTCCTACAACTCCAGCGACCACGAAGAACCTCAAGAGAGGTAAAGCCATTTGTTTCTGAGGCCTTAGGCCTTCTAGTAAGAGGATGGAAACCACCCAGGGCATGTGTTAAAATGTCCAATTCAAGGTAAGGGTTCTTAGGTGGCTCCAAGCAAGGGTTTCATAGGGTCTGTGAACGCCAGTCTCATGTTATATCCAGCTTTTATAACTGTAAGTATTTTCAGAATAGGAAGACTCAGGGGGATTTTAAAAAATCTTTATTGTTGAAGGTATTACAGATATTCCCTTTTTCCTCTCATTGACCCATTCTAGTCGGCACCCACACCCTCCCCCCAGGCCTTCACCATATTATTGTCTGTGTACATGGGTTATGCTTATATGTATGCAAGTTCTTTAGTTGATCTCTTTGCATCCACCCACTCACCCCCAACTTCCCTCTGAGATTCGACAGTGTTCCATGCTCATAGGCTCATTGGTTTTTTTGGTCAGATTTTCAAAGGCATTCATTATTAGCCCAAACCCCCCAGACCACTGATCTTTGATATCTAATGAGGATGGTGTGGATTTTTCCCAAAGAGCACAGGTTTAAGAGGAAAATACAGGAAATGACAGAAAAATGGCATTCTGTTCTCCCAAGGAGTTCTGAATAGGGATCCTTTATTTCACTCTGAAGGTAGACCTTCTACCTGAGAATAAGATTGTAGTGAAGTTAATATCACTCTGTCTCCTATGTCAGGAAACATGCTAAGTACTTTGTAAATATTATATCACTGAATTCTTATGACAACCCTATGCATTATAGGTGTGATTCAGTTTTATTTTATAGGGTGCTGTCAAGTAGGTACAGCATCAGCTTTATCAATTGTCCTTTCAATCTTGTTGTATATACATTGTGTAAGCATTGAAGTAGACAAGTTCATTAGAAAAACTGGTTAGTTTTCCTCCTATTTATTGTTCCTTATGTTCCTTTAAAATGATTATTTTGCATGTTTGCTTTCCCCTCCATATTATATTTAAAATTGGAGAAAGGAGCTTGGATTGTATCTTCCTAAAGCCTCTGATTATATCTTAGACCAGCCTTAGCAAACAATAGTGCAGGGCCAGATTAGATTCAAATTAGGCCCACCAATTGCTTCATCAATAAATTTTTATTGGAGCAGTCATATTCAATTATCTTTTCTATAGAAACCTTCACACTGATATAGTTGAGTAACTGCCTCTGAGATCATCCAGCCACCAGAGCCTAAACATTTACTATTTGGCTCTCACAAAAGTTTGCTGACCTCTGCTTTAGATTAATGCCTTTCATGCGATCGACACAAATATTTGTTAAAAACGTGTGTGTGTTTTTTTCCCCTCTTCAAGACAAAAATTAGCTCAATTCCATATTAAACTAGATCTCTCCAAGGAAGAGCTTTCAAGTCAATGGACTCCTATACAATGAACTCCTCTTTTATACTCAGTAGAGTTAGATTTAAGAAATCTTCTTGTAGCCAGGCCAGTGTTGCTCAGTGATTGAGCATTGCCCTATGAACCAGGAGGTCATGATTCCATTCTGGTCAGGGCACATGCCCAGGTTATCGTCTCGTTCTCCAGTGTGGGGCTTGTAGGAGGCAGCTGATCAATGGTTCTCTCTCATCATTGATGTTTCTATCCCTCTTTCCTTCTCCCTTAGTTTCTGAAATCAATGGAAAAAAAATATTTTTAAAATAAAGCTTATTGAAAAAGAAAAATAAGGTGCTCGGTGAGAAAAAGGCCCACATTTTTTTTAAATAAAATTTTTAAATGTATTTTTTATATTGATTTTAGAGAGGAAGGAAGAGGGATAGAGAGGTAGAAACATCAATGATGAGAGAGACTCATTAATTGGCTGCCTCCTGCACACCCCCTTCTGGGTATCCAGCCTGAAACCCAGGCATGTGTCCTTGAACGGAATCGAACACGGGGCCCTTCTGACCGCAAGCCAACACTCTAACCACTGAACCAAACAGGCTAGGGCAGGGCCACATTCTTGAATCAGGCCTTCGTTGATCTGCTTCTGCTTCTAAGCCATGCATTGTGTTTAGGCTTAATTCTAGCTTCGGCTCTCTCTCTGGGTAGTTGGAGACCTTCTGGAAGTGAGTTGCAATCCTACACCACCTCTGACTCTGCAAAGAGTCAAAGATATTACCTGTGGTCTAGTTCACCTTCATCCAAATGTATGTTGTATAAATCCTTCCTGTGATCTTGCATCTGCTAGTGGGGCTGAGTTAATCCTCATCTGTGGTGCAGGCCACTTGAGAGGGTACCCTCAGGACTGACTGAATTTAATGCTACTTATTTGGTAAACATTTTGGGTCTGGGAGCTTCTGTTAAAGTAAGTCTTAGTCATTCACCACTGAGAAGACTAAGATAGATCCAGGCTCTAGATATTTTCTGTACCTCGCAGATGTTTATCTGATATGCAGGGATGATCTTTCACATAATTCAGTTTTAATTCTGGATAACCCTTTTCACCTCTGATTGTCCTGGAGTGTATACATTTCAGTGCATGTTTTCCTTTGGCCAGACGGTTTTCAGATTTTAATTGAGAAAGGATAAGGACTCTGAGTTCAGGAGAGGTTGGTGCCCAGTTATGCCTGGGGACAGTCTCTCATTGGTTGAGTTGACATATGGAGCAGCAAAGCTCTTGTTCCCTGCTGCTTGATTAATCCTTGCTTCCATGTTGATTTCTAGCTCCACCTAAGGTCACCAGTGTTCCAACTCCACCTAAGGTCTTCACGTCTGCTCCTACAACTCCAGCACCCACACTGAACCTTCAGACAGGTAAACTTACGTGTTTCTGAGGCTAGAAGCCTTCTACTGAGTGGATGAAGACCACCAGAGTACGTGTTAAAGTTGAGTTGCCATCTATGCTAAAGGTTTTTCCCTGCGTTCCATAGGGCCTCGTGTGATCTGTGAAACCTTGTCCCATATTACATGCATTTAACAGGTATCTTCAGAGTGAGGGGACCCATTTTTTAAAAAATTGGATTCTCAAAGGGTTTCATCATTAGCCAAAAAGCCCAAGACTGGTGATATTGGACAACTAATGATATGTATTTGGTCCAGTTGGCATTGGTTTATGAGTAAAATCTAGGTTATTCTAAAGAAGGGAAATCTGAGTGATTTTCCTTTAGTCCTCTCTGAAGTTGGACCCTTCATACAAGGATAACAAGCCCACCACTAGTTTTACCTATAATATTTTATTGAAAGAACCATTTCTAATCATAGTACCATCAGGTCTGTGGCTGCTTTCACATCGATAGAGTTGAACAACAGCCACTGAGACTATAGCCCCCAAGCCCTAGCACTTTCATCTGGCCATTTACAGAGGTTTGCTGACCTGTGCTTTAGATTAATGCCTTGCATGTAATAGACACTGACAAATATTTGTTGATTTATGTTTTTTGTACTTCCTGGCAACAATTGGCTTGATTCCAAATTAAACTATCTCTCCAAAGAAGAGCTTTTAAACGATTGGCCTTCTCTGCAAACGTTCTCTTTTTTCTAGTTAGTAGAGTTGAGATTCAAGGAAGCTTCTCGTGGGATGCAAAGGTGCCTGGTGAGAAAAAATATACACATTGTTGATCAGGCATTCATTGATGGCCTTTTGTGCCAGGCGCTGTGTTTGTGCTTAATTCCACTGCTACCTCTCTTTCTCTGGGTAGCTCTGAGACCTTCTGTAACTGCTTTGAAATCCTAGATCTGCTCTGTCATGGAAAGAGCCTTAGTTATTTCCTTTTTCATCTCTTAGTTGGAAAAGAATTATTGGTGGTCGAATTCACCTTTCAACCAAGTGTATAATGTATAAATGGTCCGTGTGATCTAGCATATACTTGTGGTGTGAGTTAATTTAGGGTGCAGGACTCCTGGGAGGGTATCCTCAGGTTTGGCTGAAATGAATGCTATTTATTGAGTAAACATTCTGGGCCTGGAACTACTGTTTAAATCTTAGTCATTCACTACAGAGAGGACAAGGACATGTCCTGGCCCTGGACATTTTCCCTACTTCACTAATGTGTATAAAGATATATAGCCCTAGTCTGTTTGGCTTGGTGGATAGATCATTAGCCCTCAGATAGTAGGGTCCCAGGTTTTATTCCAGTCAAGGGCACATACCTGTGTTGCAGATTTGATCTTCAACCCTGTCAGGGCAAGTGTAGAAGGCACTTGATCAATGTCTGTCTCTCTCTCTCTCTCTCTCTCTCTCTCTCTCTCTCTCTTTCTGTCTTTCCTGCTCCCACTTTCTGTAAAAATCTATGGGAAAATGTCCTTGTGTGAGGGTTAAAAAAATACACAAACATATATAAATTTAATATACATGGCTAGTGTTTTCAAAATGCTTCAGTGAATATTCCAGTAACCTTTATCAACCCTGGAATATATACTTTTTAATGCAGCTGTTTCCTTTTTGTAGGCTGTTCCTCAACCCCACCCCTGTTAGATTCTAGTAGATTAAGGACAAGAGATCTGAGTTTAGGGGAGAATAGTGCCAAATTCTGCCTAATTTGGATATGTTGATGTGCAGGCCCAGCACAAAGCTCTCATTCTTTGCTTCTTGACTAATCCTTGCTTTCATGTTAATTTCTAGCTACACCTAACATCACCATGATCCCAACATCATCTACCGGTATGGTTTCCACCTCTGCTACTGCAACGCCAGCACCCACGCAGAAATTCAAGACAGGTAAATTGATGTGTTTCTGAAGTCATTAACCAATTAGAGAACAAAGACAGGTCCAGGTTCTAGACATTTTTTCTTACCTCACTGATGTTTATGAAGATACATAAATCTGATATGCATGGTTGGTCTTCTCAAAGTGCTTCAGTGTTAATCCCAAGTATCCATTTTCACTTTTGAACTTCCTGGGATGTATACTTTTCTTTGGGCCTGGAGTCCTAATAGGGGTAAATGCAGGAGGCAACCAATCGATGTGTTTCTCTCACATTAATGTTTCTCTCTGTCTTTCCCTCTCTCTTCTACTCTCTCTAAAAATCAATGGAAAGATATCCTCGGTGAGAATTAACAACAACAACAAAAGAATTTTATGAAGTTCAAAAATCTGGGAAGTTTGCAGTTCTTCAGTCTTGATGTGGTTATCCTAACCTTATTATTCAATGATAGGAGTAGGTATTTGAGGATTTCCTAGATTCTAGTGGTCCACTGAAGGTTTATATTGACAGTAGAATACAATGTCTGTGGCCTCAATAAGCTATATCTTTCTGTCTCTCTCTCTCTCTTCAATTAAGAGACACTTTATTTTGTTTTCTTTGTTTTTTTTTAAAAAATAATTCTTTATTGTTGAAAGTATTACATATGTCCCCTTTACCCCTATTGACCACCCCCCCACTCCTGTGGAGTATCTTTTTATTTATTTATTTATTTATTTATTTTATTTTTTTTAATGTTTTTTTTTTTTAATGAATCTTTATTGTTCAGATTACAATTGTTTCTCCTTTTCCCCCACATATCTCCCCACCACCCAGTTCCTACCCCCCCTCCTCCCTTACCTCCCCCCGCGCTGTCCTTCTCCATAGGTGTATGATTTTTGTCCAGTCTCTTCCCATACTCCCCACACGGACACCCATTTCCCCCTGAGAATTATCAATCCACTCCCATTCTATGCCTCTGATTCTATTAAGTTCACCAGTTTATTCTGTTCCTCAGATTTTTAATTCACTTGACTTTTAGATTCACTTGTTGATAGATATGTATTTGTTGTTCATAATTTTTATCTTTCTTCTTCTTTTTCCTCTTTTTAAAGAATACCTTTCAGCATTTCATATAATGCTGGTTTGGTGGTGATGAACTCCTTTAGCTTTTTCTTATCTGTGAAGCTCTTTATCTGCCCTTCAATTCTGAATGATAACTTTGCTGGGTAGAGTAGTCTTGGTTGTAGGTTCCTGCTATTCATCACTTTGAATATTTCTTGCCACTCCCGTCTGGCCTGCATGGTTTCTGTTGAGAAATTAGCTGATAATCGTATGGGAGCTCCCTTGTAGGTAACTAACTGTTTTTCTCTTGCTGCTTGTAAGATTCTCTCTTTGTCTTTTGCTCTTGGCATTTTAATTATGATGTGTCTTGGTGTGGTCCTCTTTGGATCCCTTTTGTTTGGGGTTCTGTGCGCTTCCTGGACTCGTAAGTCTATTTCTTTCATCAGGTGGGGGAAGTTTTCGTTCATTATTTCTTCAAATAGGTTTTCAGCATCTTGCTCTCTCTCTTCTTCTGGTACCCCCATAATTCTGATGTTGGTTCGCTTGAAGTTGTCCCAGAGACTTCTTACACTATCTTCAACTTTCTGAATTCTCTTCTCTTCATGCTTCTCTGGAGGAGTGTCCTTGGCCTCTTTGTATTCCAAATCTTTGAGTTGATTCTTGCAATCCTCTAGTCTGCTTTTGGGTCTCTGTATAATATTTTTTATCTCAGTCAGTGTATGTTTAATTTCTAGTTGGTCCTTTTTCATATCCTCAAGGGTCTCATTGAATTTATCGGCCTTTTCCATGAAATTCTTGAAAAACCTTATAACCGTGGTTTTGAACTCTATGTCCAGTCGCTTATTCTCCTCCATTTCTTTGGTTTGTGATCTGTTTCCTTGCCTTCTCATATTCTCTGCTTCCCTGAGTTGGTAGGGTAGTTTTGTCTACTAGGTGTCCTATTGGTTCAACGGGTCAACCTCCCAGTTACTTGAGGTGGACACTCTTGGTGTACCCTTGTGTACTGTGTGTTCCCCAGCAGGAGCCACAGCAAGGGCTAGTTTTCTCCTCCTTTGCTTGGGCGGTTTTGGAGCAGTCTGGAGCTGTAGTTGGTTAAGCTGCCACAGAACAGGCCATTTATATGCAAAAGCTGCTGTGTGGAGCCTGGGCGGGTTTGTAGAATGTGCGGGGCAGGGCCTCAGGGCGGGGCAGGGTCTCAGGGCGTCACTAGGCTGGGGCGTGGCCAACGGCAATGGCTGCTGTCAGCCGTCTCTGCCTTTCCACGTTTCCAAGTCCCTGCGCCCCGCGCTCCAGCGCAGTAAACAATGATTGCTGGGTGCACCTCTGCAAAAAAGTCACTCTCACTTTCCGACCCGATGGCCGAGAGTCCAGCTTCTCCCCGTAGGCGTCTGGGTCCCCCGAGTGTCCCCAGAAACTGGATTTCAGAGTGATCGGGAGCTTGTCTCCCTGCGAGTTGAAGAAAAGCCGCGCACCCAGCCGCCCGCCGCCGGCCCGATTCGCGTGCCTCCGTACCTCAGCTTTTCAGCGATTGTGCTCCTTTCTCTTCTCAGCTATAAATCTTCCACTGAGCCAGCTTTCCCGTGGTTCTGGGTGGTAGACGTTTTTGTCTTTTAGTTGTGTTTTTGAAATTGTTGTGTGAGGCAGCAGATTAGTTGTTTAACTATGCCGCCATCTTGGTTCCTCCTCTGGAGTATATCGACACTTTATTTTGTAAATTCACATTTTTGAACGAGGCTTATTTTCTTACGGGAAGTAAGATAAGGTCAGTTCAGATGGAGAAAACAGCTGACTCTGTGGAAACCATATCTGGGAAGCAATTCAGAGAAGCCAAAGAAGCTGATGAGATAGCGCTCTATAGACAGATGTGTGGAGGCAGCATGTGGAGAAGAGATTATGATTATGAAATTTGGGGAGTTGTGAAATTATTTTGATCTGTCTGAATTTTTAAATATAACATGGAAAAGAACAAGTATCTCCCAATTCTTTAACAGACATATTTGAGCCTCCAATAATCAAATCTTTGCTTAAGTTTTCTTTCATTTTTCATAGGCTCAACTTACTCCCCACCTTTCTGTTAGAGCTTTTCCTTATCCAGAATCTACTTATATCTTCCTAGCTTCTTCTTGGGGAAGATATTTTCTACTGATGAAGATAAGTTCATTACTAGATTTGTCTTGGTTTCTTCTTCTTTATTGTTCCTTGTGCTCCTTTGACCAGATTTTTTGCATGCTTGCTTTTTTCTCTATATTAGATTTTTAACTGGATGGAAAGGATTAGACCATATATTTCTTTTTTAAAAAAATATTTTTATTGCATTAGAGAAAGAAAGAGAGAGAGAGAGAATGTGAGAGAGAAACAGCAATTGTTTGCCTCCTATACCACCTCAACTGGAGATTGAACTTGAAACCCAGGCATGTGCCCTGATCAGGAATCAAACCGGTGGGTGACCTTTTGGTGCATAGGATGGCACACAAACTACTGAGCAACACTGGCCAGGGTTAGACTGTATACTTCTTTTTTTTTTTTTTCTAAATATATTTTATTGATTTTTTACAGAGAGGAAGAGAGAGGGATAGAGAGTCAGAAACATCGATGAGAGAGAAACATCGATCAGCTGCCTCCTGCACACCCCCTACTGGGGATGTGCCCAAAACCAAGGTACATGCCCTCGACCGGAATCGAACCTGGGACCCTTGAGTCCACAGGCTGACGCTCCATCCACTGAGCCAAACCGGTTTCAGCTAGACTGTATACTTCTTAAAAGCCTCTGCCTATAACTTAGATCAGGATCAGCCAACATTATAGCTCAGAGCCAGATCACATTCAAAACAGTCCCACCAATCCTAATAATAGACAAATATGCAAATTGACCATACCTCCGACCCAGCCACGCCCCCAGCCACGCCCACCATCCAATCAGAGCGGGTATGCAAATTAACCCGAACCAAGATGGCTACAACCACAGAGAGCATGGTTTCCTAGGTAACAGAGGAAGCCAAGCTTTCCGCCTGCCCTGGCCAGGCCTAAGCCTCCACTCAAGCTACAAAGTTTCAATTATAGAAGGTAAACAAATTCAAACAAATGGCGGCAGAATGGAGCTTGAGAGAGCAGGCCAGGGTTGCCGCCGGCAACAGGGGAAGCAAAGCTTTCTGCACACCCTGGCCGGGCCCACCCGCTTAAGGCAACAAAGTCTCAAGTATAACCCCAACACAAATGGCTGCCGGCCTCAGAGGGAGCCCCAGGCTTGGCTCTGCTCCAGGCTACAAAGTTTCAATTGTAGAAGGAAAATAAATTCCAGATACCAGGGCCTCTGCTTGGGTTGCCAGGGAGCATGGCCAGCCTGCAAACCACCACAGGCCCCTCGCTCAGGCCGCCCCACACCCCAAGGGAACCCCCACCTGATCCGGGATGCCCTTCAGGGCAAACCAGCTGGCCCCCACCCCTGTACCAGGCCTCTATCCTAACTAATAAAAGAGTAGTATGCAGATTGATCATCACTGCAACACACAATATAGCTTCCCCCATGTGGTCAAAGATCCTGCCCCTATGTGGACACAAGATGGCCACCACAAGATGGCCAGCAGGGGAGGGCAGTTGGGAGGCACCAGGCCTGCAAGGGAGGGCAGTTGAGAGGGACCAAGCCTGCAAGGGAGGGCAGTTGGAGGTGATCAACCCTGCAGGAGAGGGCAGTTAGGGGTGACCAGGCTGGCAGAGGAGGGAAGTTGGGGGCAAACAGGCTGGCAGCAGAGTGGTTAGGGGGTTATCAGGCTGGCAGGCAGAAGTGGTTAGGGGCAATCAGGAAGGCAGGAAGGCAAGCAGTTGGGAGCCAGCAGTCCTGGATTGTCCTAAACTGCCCGTTTAGGGATCCGACTGCCCACCGAGATCGGGCCTAAACGGGCAGTCGGACATCCCTTGAGGGGTCCCAGATTGGAGAGGGTACAGGCTGGGCTGAGGGACAACCCCCCTCCATGCACGAATTTCGTGCACCAGGCCTCTAGTTGTTTTATAAATAAGTTTTATTGGAACATCTAAACGCAATCCTTATACTGTCTGGTCTGTGGCTGCTTTCACACTGACAGAGTTGAGCAGCTGACACTGAGACCATAGGGACCCCAAAGCCTAACACACGTACTATCTGGCCCTTTACAAAAGTGTGCTGACTTCTGCTTAATACTAATGCCTTGGATGTGATAAAAACTCTAAGGTCTGGGACCTCCTGTAGGTGGTTTTGAATTCGACACCCTCTCTGATTCTGGAAAGAGACAAAGTTATTTTCGTAGTCTCGTCCAAATTTTAGCCAATTGTATAAATCATCTGTGCCATATAATATATGCTATAATGAGTGTGAGTTCATCCTCATTTAGGGTGCAGGTCCCTTGGGAGCATACCCTGAGGACTGACTGTTCTGAATGCTATTTATTTGGTGAACATTCTGGGTCTGGGAACTACTGCTGAAGTCTTAGTCATTCACTACTGAGTAGACTGCAGCAGGTCCAGGCTCCAGACATGTCTCCCTCCTCACAGATGTGTATAAAGATACATATATCTTATATGCATGGCTGGATTTTCAAAGTGCTTCAATGTAAATCCCAGATAATCTTTTTCAACTCTGAACTTCCCAGAATAGTTTTCTTTCAATGCAGCTGTTTCTTTTCTTATGAGCTTTTCTTCAAGCCCTTCTCTGTCAGATTCTAGTGAACTAAGGACAAGAACTCTGAGCTCAGGAAAGGTTAGTGCCTGCCTGGTTTAGCCTGGAGACAGACAGTCTCATTGGTTGTGTGTGTACGGGACCAGCACAAAGCTCTTATTTCCTGCTGCTTGATTAATCCTTGCTTTCATGTTGATGTCCAGCTCCACCGAAAGTCACCAGTGTTCAAACATCGCCTAGGGTCTTTACCTCTGCTCCTACAACTCCAGCACCCACAGGACAGGTAACTTAGGACAGGTAAAACGATGTGTTTCTGGGGCCAGAGGCCTTCTAATGAGAGGATGTGGATCACCCCAGGCATTGTGTTAAAACAGAAGTACAAGTCAGGATAAGAGGTTGTGGGTGGCTCCCAAAAGAGGGCTTCACAGTGTCTGTGAGCCCCCATCATATATTACATTCATATACCTTTTGTATAAATAAGTGCTTTCAGAATGAGGAAACCCATTAGTTTTCCAATCAGATTCCCAAAGGGATACATTATTAGCCAAAATACCACGGACTACCGATCTTTGGCATGTAATGAAGGTGGTATTCAAGTTTATGAGGGAAATACAGGGTTATGCCAAAGAAGAAGGGTCAGGTTAATAAGATTCTGTCCTCACAAACAGTTCTGAGTGGAGATCCTTTACTCCATTTGAAGTCGGATCCTACACTTGAGGATAAGATTTCAGTGAATTTAATATTCATTCTGTTTCTATGTTAGGAACCATGGTCAGTCCTATGCAAGTATTACATCACTTAATTTTTGACAACTCTATGTACTATAGGTGTGATTCAATCCTATTTTATATTTGTGGGTACTGTTGAGCATGTATATATCGCCAGTTTTAACAATTGTCCATTCAGTCTTGTTGCATTTACATGGTGTAAGCATATGTGGTTCCATACCTATCCTTTGCCCTATTTTCGATTTTTGAAGTATATCTCTCATCATATCATAACATTGTTTGTTTAAAAAATTAAAATGAACTTATTGCAATATGAACATATTGACATCCCAATAACTTCATCAATTGGTTTTAGGAGTTTCATGAAATCCAAATATCTGGAAAGTTTACATTTCTTCCATCTTGAGGGGGACATACTAATAGCCTTATCATTTGATGAGAAAAGTATGTTCTTGGGGATTTTATGGTTTTTACTCTTAATAAATCTTCATCCACTAAAGTCTGATATTGACAGTGGAACATAATACCTGTGATCTTAATGACCTATGTCTCTACTTTTTCTTTTTCTTAAGAGAAATTTTATTTTGTAATCTCCCAAGTTATCAATTTGGCTTGTTTGTCTTACGAAGGCAAGCAAGATAAGGCCAATTTAGTTGGAGAAAACATCTGACTCTGAGGAAACTAGATCTGGGAGGCGATTTAAGGAAGCCAAAGAAGCTGGTGAGATACTGAGTTATAGACAGATGTGCAGATGCAGCAAGTGAAGAAGAAACTGTGATTAAAACATTGTTGGAGCTGTGAAAATACTTTGCTCTAGATGAATTTAAAAAATAACAAGGAAAGGATATAATAGGAGACTTTAATAGTACCTACCAATTTCTTTAATATCTAGGTAATTACAAGGCAATTGCTGAATCCAGTGCAAAGTAGGTTCATAACTGAGCCAAAGTGACTCTCAGCTTCCAATAGCCAATTCTATGCTGAAGTTTCCTTGCAGTTTTTACAGGCTGGGTTACTCTTCAATCTTCTGTTAAGGCTCCTCCTCACCAGCATCTACTCTTACCTTCAGTGCAGCATTTTTATCAATGAATAAGATAAGCTGATTAGACAATTTGACTAGGTTTCCTCCTCTTTATTTTTCCTGATGATCCTTTGATCAGATTTTTTTGTATGCTAGCTTTTTTCTCTAGATTAGATTTTAAACTGGAGGGAGGGGATTGGAATGTAATCTTTTTACAACCCAATGATCACACCTTCTTATATCAGGGTCAGCAAACTATAGCCCAGAGCCAGAACATATTGAAAAAAAATCTCACTAACTGTTTTATGAATAAAGTTTTATTGGAAAAGTCATACCCATTCATTATACCATCTTGTCTATGATTACATTCATATTAACAGAGTTGAACAATTGCCACTGAGACCACTGGGCCACCAGAACCTAAACATGTACTATCCGGCTGACATAAAGTTTGCTGACACTCACAAATACTTGTTAAAAACAATTTTTTCTTCTTCAAGGTAAAATTTGGCTCAGTTCCAAATTAAATTGGACCTTCCAAAAGAAGAGATTTCAATTCTATGATTTCCTATGCAAAGTTTTCCTTCCTAGTTAGAATTGCAATTTGAGGAAACTTCTTGCAGGATAAAAGGTGCCTGGTGAGAAATAAAACACACATTGTAGATCAGGCCTTCATTGATTGGCTTCTGTGCCAGACACTGTGTTTAGACTTAATTCTGGTTTCAGCTCTCTCTCTGGATAGCTCTAACACCTTTCAAAAGTGGTTTGAACACCTATACACCTCTACCCTGCAAAGAGCCAAAGTCATTAGCTGTTGTTATCTCTGAAATGGGAAGAAGCATTAAATGGTCAAGTCCTACTTCTAGCCAAATGTCTAATGCATAAATCCTCTGTGTTATCTTGCATGTGCTGTGGTTGTGTGTTAATCCTCAATTAGGGTGCAGGACTCCTGGGAGGGTAATCTCAGGACTGACTAAAATGAATGCTATTTATTGGGTAAACATTCTGGGCCTGGAACCACTGTGTAGAGCTTAGTCATTCACCACAGAGAGGACAAAGTCATGTCCTGGCCCTGGACACTTTCCCCATCTCACCAGTGTGTAGAAGGATATGTAAATCTGATACACATGGCTGGTGTCTTCAAAGTGCTTCAGTGCATAATCCGAGTAACCTTTTTCACATCTGAAATGCCTGGAATCTATACTTTTCAATGCAGCTGTTTCTTTTTTGAAGGCTGGTCCTCAATCCCAGCCCTGTCAGATTCCAGTAGACTAAGGACAGGGACTTTGAGCTCAGGGGAGATTAGTGCCCAATTCTGCAGGGGACAGTCTCTCATTGGATGTTTGTGCGTGTGGGCCCAGCACAAAGCTCTCATTTTCTGCTGCTTGATTAATGCTTGCTTTCATGTTGATTTCTAGCTCCACCTAAGGTCACTATGGGCCCAACATCACCTATGGTCTCCATGTCTCCTTCTACAAAGCCAGCAGGAGGTCAGCGGAAATTCAAGACAGGTAAACTGATATGTGTTTCAGCCCTTGGCCTTCTTTTTTATTTTATTTTTTTATATTTTTATTGATTTCAGAGAGGAAGGAGAGGGAGAGAGAGAGGAAAAACACACATGAATGATGAGAGAGAATCATTGACTGGCTGCCTCCTGTACACCTCCTATTGGGGATAGAGCCCAAAACGTGGGCATGTGCCCTTGACCAGAATTGAACCCTTCAGTCTGCAGGCCAACACTTTATCCACTGAGCCAAACTGGCTAGGGCCAGCCCTTGGCCTTCTAATGAGAGGATGTAGACTGCCAAGGGCATATGATAAGGCAGAGTTACAATCTAGGGCAGTGATGGGCAACCTTTTGAGCTTGGTGTGTCAAACTTCGCCAAAAAACTGAGCATAACTTGGGTAGTGTGTCACTTTGAGGAAAAAACTAACTCCAAGACTCTAGTCGCAAATGTTTCATCCTCAGGAGCAGCAAATATTTCATTCTCGGCACGCGGCCGCATGTCATCAGAAATGGCTATGCGTGTCAGTGCTGACACGCGTGTCATAGGTTCGCCATCACTGATCTAGGGTATGAATTCCTTCTTGGTTTCTAAAGGTGGGCCTCACAGTGTCTTTGAATCTGTGTTCCATATACATGCACTTTTTATTTTTAAACTGTAAGTACTTTTAGAGTGAGAGGACTTATTTTTTTAAACAAGTCATATTCTCAAAAGAATTTTTTATTTCCAAAAGCCGCAGATCACTAATCTTGGACATCTAATGCAGATGGTGAGGATTTGGCCTAGTGGAGCACAGGTTTATGAGGAAAGTCTAGGTTATGCCAGGAAGTAGGGATAGGCTAATGAGAGTCTGTCCTCATGTTCTAGACATTTTCCCCACCTCACGCGTGTCTATGAAGATACATACATCTGATATGCATGGCTGGTCTTCAGAGTGCTTCAGTGTAAATTACAGGGTTCCTTTTTCACCTGTGAAACCCCTGGAAATACACTTTCTCATACAGCTGATTTCTTTTTTCCAGTGTGACTTCAAGCCCTCCCCTGTCAGAGTGTATTTGAGCAAGGACAGGAACTCTGAGCTCAGGGGAGATTAGTGCCCAATTCTGGAGGAGGACATAGTCTCTCATTGGTTTTGTTGATGTTCAGGCCCAGCACAAAGCTCTTGCTTCTGCTGGATTTATTTTCATTGTCATGTGGGTTTCTAGCTCCACCTGAGCTCACCAGTGTTCCAAGATCACCTGGGGTCTCCTCCTCTGCTATAGCACTAGTTCACCTGCAGAATATCCCAAGAAAGATAGTGATGTGTTTTTGAGCCCAGAGGCCATCCAATGAGAGGAGGTAGACCACTCAGGCTATTATCATAAGGTGGAAGTATAATCTAGGATTAATGTTCTTCCTTGGGTTAGAAACGTGAGCTTCACAGTAGCTGACAATCCTCATTCCAGATTACGTGTTTCCTTTGTATCTATAAATATTTTCCAAGTCAAGAGACCCATAGTTTTTTAAATATCAGATTCTCCAGGGGATTAATTATTAGCCTCCAAATCCCCAGACCATTTATCTTTTTTATTTTGTTTTATCTTCACTCAAGGATATTTTTCCATTGATTTTTAGAGAGAGTGGAAGAGAGGGAAAGAGAGAGAAACATCAATGTAAGAGAAACACATAGATTGGTTGCCTCCTGCATCCATCCTGACCAGAGCCTGGGCTGGGGAGGAGCCTGCAACCAAGGTATAAGCCCTTGACTGGAATCGAACCCTGGACCTTTTAATCCACAGGCTGATGTTCTTTCCACTCAGCCAAACCAGCTAGGGCCTCAGACCATTTCATTTATCTTTGACATCTAATGAGAATGGTGTAGATTTGGTTCGGTTGAGCACAGGTTTATCAGAAAAATATAAATAAGTGTCTGCTTAATGAGATCTGGGAGCTGGAAGTGGAGATCCTTTATCCACTCTGAGGTTGGAGCCTCATGTGGCAGGTAAGGCTTCATCAAGATGACCCTGTGTGACAGAATTCATGCAAAGTTCTCTTTACTCCATTTTACAAATTTTAATTTACTTATTATTTTAAATTACAGTTGACATGCAGTATTATATTAGTTTTAGGTGTATAACCCCATGATTAGACATCTATGTAAGTTTCGCATTGATCACCCTGGTAAATCTAGTATCCATGTGACACTATATATAGTTATTACAATATTACTGACTATATTGCCTGTGCTGTAGTTTACATCCCCCTGACTATCCTTGTAACTACTAATTCGTACTTCTAAATCCTTGACCTTTTTCACCCATCCCCTAACCCATCTCCCATCTGCTAAGTTCTTTGCAAGCATTATATTACTTAATTCTTTTGACAGCCCTTTGCATTATAGGTGTGATTCAGTTCTACCTTATAGTTGTGGGCACAGCGTTCAAGTTCATTGTTGAAAGACATATGAGTAGAAAGTGGTTGAGTCAGGATTCAGGCTCCATTAATTTAAATTTGCGGCTGTTCTTATAACTACAGGATGGTGCTTCTACCATGAGGACTGAAGTCATATTTGGATGAATTTGTCCTTATCTGACACTCTCATTGAAAAAGCCTTTATATAATTACCCTTTTTGTGTCAGTTAGTGACAGTTTTGCTTATAACATTCTTTACTTTAGTATGTAGCATACAATTTTAAAATATGCTGTTTATACTGATGACAAAGTAAATATCTGATTTAAGGATTTTAGGGATTTAGAATGTATGGCTCCTCTTTTCAATTCAGGCTACATACTTCAAGTTTCTGATAGTTAAGAGTTTAGATGCAATACGAATTGAGAATAATTTGATGTATGGGTGGGGATATAGCTTGGCCTCCTGAGGAGAAGTTCAGGTTCAAACCTTCTATTTTTAAGATGAAAAAGATAACACTTAGTGAAGATTCTCAAAGCCTTTCAAACTCTTTGACTCCTTGAGGTGATCTGGATTCTGAAGAGTAACAGAAATGTCTCAACCTCTTAGCCAGAGAAATCTGATGGAACATTGATTTTCCTTAACTCCCATTGAGCCTTGTGTATATTTATCTGGTAACCAGTAGGGATCTGAAGCATTTGGGTGATGAGTTGAGTTTGGAGGAGAAGGCTTTAGGTTAGGACTCAGATTTTAGAGCCATAAAAGTATATAAGAAAAATAGCTTTGTTCCAGGCAGCTGAGCATACTAGAGAATCAGTTGACTTTCTTAATATTGATTTAGCTTCTTTATACTTAGTTTGACATAGTGTATGCCTGTAAAAGTGTGAGGATTAGTGAACTTGGTTTAATAAACATACATAATTTTTTTTACTTCATTTAAAGCAGAGATTCAGAAGGAAAGATCTGTGTGACCTCCTGAGGAACGTTAATTGTATTATTAATTAAATTGAACCTTATCATTATCCTGATAGTTTCCTAAGGAGTTTGAGTCTAGAGTTGAGATTTACAGTACAGAAAGGAGGTGAGCACTGGAGCTAATTCATTTCAGAGACATTTACTTTTATATCCACTTTCTGTCTGTCCTTAGTGCTTTCAGCACATGTTAATTTCCTAAAATATGCATGAAATGGTTAGATGTAAGATTATAGGAGAAGGGGAGCAAAGAAAGATGCCCACCAAAAGTCAAACTCTGGGAAGAAGTTAAGGTCAAGAGGCCTTTTGCACAGAACTAAGTTGAATAGACTCGGATTATCTGAGTTTCTTATATTGCCCTGTTCTTTGTTCCTAATGAAAGCCACATCCCCACATCCTGTTATAGGGTTCAGTATTGGAGGAAAACTTGAAATGGGTTCAGAAGATAAATGGGTTCAGATTGATGTTGAAATGTGAAGATTTTGGTGGGAAAGATGAAACAGGAAGACTGAGGAAAGGCAATAAGGAAAGCCCAGGTTTGAGAATTCTTGCCCATCCAGCACCACTAATTTGCTCTTAAGTTTTGTGGTGCTCTCAGGGAGGGAACATAAAGATTTTGTAAAGAGGCAAGTGATGCATAGCGGTGTGCTTGAGAATTCTTAGTGAAGCTTTTTGGTGAGAAATGGAAGATGAGTCAGATAATACAGGAAATCAGTCATACAGAATGAGTGAGCAGAATGCAACTGCAGAAGGAGCCGGGGTCACGGTCTACCAGGAGTCTGACTTTGAGGGTTGTGAATCATTACCAAGTTGAGAGATTGGGCAATGTAGTCACCTTGAAGGAACTTCAAGGAATTAAGTATTGTGAGGATGTATCCCATGCTGGTACATATGAGCGTCTCCCTGGAAAGATGTGTGGGTGAATAATCATGAACTTGAATAATGTCAGAAAATCCAGATTGGGGTTATTGTGAAGATGGGATGACAGATTAGTTTAAAATCCTAGGCCCTGTTTTATGAACATGAAATGTTATTTGTATGGATAAAAGCTTAACCAGGTGTCTTACATAAGATGCACTGTCATAGGCATTATGCATTTAGGGAGATCCTAAGAGTATAAAAAGTATGAAATAATTCTGTCTATAGATAACTATACAGACCATTATCTATATCAGATTTATTCCTGATAATAAAACCTTAGTTTGCAGTGCAATGTCTCAATGTTATCTTTGAATAAATTTCTAAGAAAGAGTTGAAGATAATTCCCAATTTTAGGTTTGTTGCCTATTTTTGTTGGGGCTGGAGATTTTTCTCTACAAATAAAACAGAGCTCTTACATCCTTTTTATTTCAGAAACCACCTCATCTTCTCCAGTGCAGACAACAGAAACCCAGCCTCCCACACCACCGGAAACAAGTACGACCAGCTCATCATTGAACTCTTCTTGCCCAACAGGTAACTGCATTTTCTTTCCTGAAGACCTGCATTCACAATTTGAAAGTCATTGACATGTAGTTAAGAGCACATGTTGTGACATGAGTGCTGATACTAGCCCCTCTAATCTGCTATGTGACTGAAACAAATGTCTTACCCTCTCTGAATCTGTTTTCATCATTTCTAAAATGGATGGAACATCACTGAACCTGTGGAATCCTTGTGAGGATTAAATGAGATGAAGAGCTTGGGACATAGGTGTAGGGGGATAAGTGATAGCTACAATAGCAACTATGACTATTACTTAGATGTCCAGAGTACATATATCTGACTAACATAGGCAGCTTGTATGATTTGGGAACCCCCACATTTGATTTTTCTAAATCAAATGAATCAGTTTTGACTCCTTATTTATTACTGGGCTTGCTCCCTTGGGCCAGAGCTGTAAAACAATTACCTCCCGACCAAAATGGCCCACTTGTGTTTACATTTTGCCAAAGCTCCAGAGACTAAATTCACCCAGCAGGCTGTTCTGCTGCCTTGTCAGGCTTGCAGGTACAAACAGACACTTAGTGATGGGTTGGGGACAACAATGCTGGCACCAAAGAGAGAATCTCCCCCATTCTCTCCATTCTGGCAGATCCCTTCTACTCTTGAAAGGGAAGATTGAGCTGTCTTTCCCATGGTGGAGAAAGGTGATACTGAAGCCTATCATCTTTCCCAGCTAACTCTGTGCCCCATAGTGGGAAGTGTGGGGAGTGCCACATGCTGAACCCCTTTGTTCAGCAGAAGAGCTGACTATGTGTCCTTGTGCTGTATCCAAACAGGGTCAAACCTTGCAAGACTCCTCCTGTGTATGACCCACTGTACTCAGGAGTTGCCAATCTGTAGGGGACCCCCTGTGGCTTTACTTTTGCCAATCATTCCTGGAAGATGGTTAATTTAAAATGGACCTGCAGTGACTCACAGAGGGACACATTCAGTTGGGATTAGATAATGGTGGCATTCAGTTTTGAAAGTGGAATCGCAAACAGCACGGAGCGATTGGGGCCAGCGCCAGCAGCGGGCGCTGGCGCCATCAGTGGGTGCAAGTGGTGACTGCTGCCCCGATTGCCCCTTAGGAGCAGGGGGACGTGGAGAAGCCCTCAGGGGCGATCAGGGTTGGCAGCCACTGCTCGCACCCACTGATCCACTGATGGCACCAAGTGATTGGGACCAGCGCCAGGCACTGGCAGTGGGTGCGAGCAGCTGCTCCAGCGCTGACTGTGGGTGTGAGTGGCGGCTCTGGAGCTGGCAGCGGGAGTGAGCAGAGCCGTCACCTGCAGCAGGTGTGAGCACCAGGCGGGATCATGGCACAGCATGAGGGAGCAAAGGATTTTTAGTAACCACCAGAAGCTCACCCCGATGACAGCGACTGGTGCCCCGCCTTGGTCTGGCATCCCTGCTCAGCTGCTCCACCATCCTGTCACAGCTGACACCTGCCATGTTCTGTGCATGCCCCCTGGTGGTCAGCGCATGTCATAGCGGTCAGTTGTTTGGTTGTTCCTATTGTTCCTGTTCTTCCGCTGTTTGGCCAATTTGCATATTAGCCTTTTATTATATAGGATAGTCAAGATATGGAAACAATCTAAGTGTCCATCAATAGATGAATAGATAAAGAAGAGGCAGTACATATATACAATGGAATATTACTTGGCCATATAAAGAATAAAATCGTGCCCTGGCAAGTGTGAATCAGTGGTTAGAGTGAACCTAAGGGTCTTGGGTTTGATTCCTGGTCAAGAGCATGTGCAGGAGGCAACCAATTGATGTGTCTCTCTCACATAGATGTCTCTCTCTCTCTCTCTCTCTCTCTCTCTCTCTCTCTCTCTTCTTTCTTTCCCTCCCTCCTTTCCACTCTCTCTAGAAATCAATGGAAAAAATATACTCAGGTGAGGATTAACAACAACAACAAAAATCTTGCCATCTGCAACAACATGGATGGACCTAGAGGGTATTATGCTAAGTGAAATAAATCAGACAGAGAAAGACAAATACCATATGATTTCAGTTATATGTGGAATCTAAAAAAGGAAATACATAAATAAACAAAACAGAAATAAACTCATAGATGCAACATTTTGGTGGTTGACAGATGGGATGGGGTTTGGGGTAATGGGTATAAAAGGGGTGGACAGGATTAAGAACTACAAATTGAAGCCTGGCCTGTGTGGCTCAGTTGGTTGGAGCATTGTCTCATGCACTGAAAGGTGGTGGGTATGATTTCCAGTCAGGGCAGATACTCAGGTGTGGGTTTGATCCCCAGTCAGGCATGTGCAGGAGGCAACCAATCAATGTTTCATTCTCATATCGATGTTTCTCTCTATCTGTTTCTCTCCCTTTCTCTCTCTCTCAAACCAGTAAAAGAATGTCCTTGGGTGAGGATTAAAAAAAGAAGTACAAATTGGTAGTTACAAAACATCATGGGGATATAAAGTATAGCATAAGAAATATAGTCAATAATAGTGTAATAACTATGTATGGTATCAGATAGGTACTATATTTTTTGAGTGATCACTTCCTAAGTTACTTAGATGTCTGGTCATTATGTTTTACACATGAAACTAATATAGCATTGTATGTCAACCATATTGAAAAATAGGAAAATTATTTTAAAAAGTAAACTAAACAAGAAACTAATAAAAATGGTTACTTCTAAGTCAGTTTGTATGGGGATTGATAGAGATTGGAGGAAAGAAGAGAGTGAGATTGTATGTCATTTTCAGTTTAGACTGTCTAAAACTACTAGTTATTTAAAATATAGGATTAAGTTAAAATTAAGATATTTTTATCATTTAAAGATTTTGCATGCATACATAAATATAATGTTTTTACGAAAAGCCCTTAAAGAATAGTACCCTTTAATATTAGGATTTTAGGTATACGATATATTGGTCTTGTGGTTGCTGCCCCATGTATTTTCTAAAGTACTTTTGGATCAAAGCCTAGGCACCTTGACATATATGGTAGGAGTTACATGCCACCTGTCTTAGATAGCTTAGTACATTTTGCTTACACTTTTAATGTAAAATCAATGTAATGTCCATTCTGAATAGAGTAGTTTGGTCTTTAGATGTGCATATGGCCTCTGGGCATTCATTGACAGTTCTTCACTGGCATGAAAATACTGATAATCTATCTATAAGTGGCATTTTTAACCTGGCTCCAAAAATAGCTTCTGTACCCCTGATCTTGTAGATAAAACTTTATATATAATGCATTTATTTTCCATAAAGAAGAAAAAAGGGGTCCATTTTCACAGGGTCCATGACAAAATGATTAAGAAACACATCTTAAAGATTTAAACACTAGTAAGTTGGTATGATTCTTGCAATGCCTGCTGCTGCATTTTTCCAATACGTGTTTGTAGCAAATTTTCAATATTTTTATAATTCTAATTAATGTTTTTTTGTTGTTGTTGAGCAGATGGGAATAGCACTGTGTCACAACTTTCAGATGGCAGTTGGCAATGGAATAAAACTGTAAGCAAATTCCTTCCTATTTTATTAGCCATATTCACTTGTATGTATCCCTGGAAGCAAGTTACATTTAGAGATTACTTCTGTAAGGCTGGGCTACATATTGGTTCTTTCTAGTTAAGAGACAAGGAAGAAAGTAATTTGTTTCTTAAATAGGGATCCTTTGGTTAATTGGTAAAGTTCATATGGATACAGTAGACCAGCTTGTTAGAGATGCCTGGTAAGTCATGTTTTACTCACACACATTCACACAACACTCACACAGTACAGACTTTCTCCTGGCCAAAACTTTGAACAAAAAAGAATGAACTAGTTTAAGGAGAGTGAGTTAACATAACATTCCCAGGAAGACTTGAGTTAACATTAGGGGAATAACATGCTTTGAGTCACTGTGGTGGCATGGAAGCTGTTCCAAACAAAAATATTATGTAAATGAAAGTGTGCAGCTTAAACATAGGCCCCCCTGATATCATTTTCCAACCCAAATGCTTCTATATAGAAATTTTGAGGCCACTATAGAGTTTTTCTATACCTTAACCTCCCCATAGGATGACTTGCTAAGGTGTTAACTGTTAAGGTGGTAACTGCTCACAAGTGGTGAGAAATGACAACCTGCAATAGCAAGAGAAATTCAAGCTGAGTCAAAGTGGGCAGATCTTGTATGGGGTCAGATTACTGTTACTGTTAACCTTAGTTACAAAGTGAACACTGCATAGGAGTGATATGAAATATTTTACCAATTTGTATGGCATGATTGATCCGACGGATGTGGGCTGAATTTGTATATACCTTTTAAATATCAGAATTGCTACCATGGAAATGGTTATTATATTGCTATATGGCCAGATTTATGCGATTTTTTTTTTTTAAAGCACATTCTGCCCTAGGTGGTTTGGCTCAGTGGATAAAGTCTCATTGGCCTGCAGACCAAAGGGTCCCTGGTTTGATTCTGGTCAAGGGCACGTACTCGATTGCAGACTTCTCCTCAGCCCAGGCTCTGCTCGGGCTCGTGCAGGAGGCAACCGATCGATGTGCTTCTCTCACATCGATATTTATTTCTCTCTGTCTTTCCCTCTCTTCCACTCTCTCTAAAAATCAATGGAAAAATATCCTCGGGTGAGGATTAAAAATAATAGTAATAAAAATAAAAAAATAAAAAAGCACATTCCGAATGGTGAGGTTGTTCTTGACCTCAGCTATAGGATGGTTAGGTTTAGTAGAGGCAATTTGGATGCAAGTTCATCACAGGTCACAGCGGAATCATGGGCTTTTTGTGTCTTGATTTTGAGGATGTCAGCCTGTCTCCCTGGAATCTTAAAAACATGCAGCAGGTTTTTGACCCAGTAGGTCAACTCCCTGGACTCTATGTTAAGGGAAGAATTGAACAAATACATGAAGATGCATGAGAAAAGATGTTCATTTATAATCATGAAAATGTTATGAACAACCTCAGAGATCAATAGTAAGGGATTAATAAATAAATAAATTAATTAATTAATTAAACACACCCACATATTGCCATTAAGAATGTCATTATTGCAGTGCATTTACTGACATGAGAAGACTGTTATTATTATTATGTGAAACTAACTTTAAATAGTATATATACTACAGTATATATTGAATATAGTCATTATTTATGTTAAGAAAAAAACATACTAGACAGAAAATACTGAAAGAGTTTGTAATAAAAATGGTAACAATGGTTGTTTTGGGGAAGTTAGGATTATAGTTGATTTTAGTTTTTCTTTTCTTATGCTTAGCTGTACATTCTAAAATAAACATGTAGTTTTTATGCAATATAATATTTATAAAAAAGTAAAGCCTTATTTAGCAATCGCATGTTCCATCTAACCACTTTAACCGCCCCCCCCCCCCCCACCATAGGTAAGGTAATTCCAATGCAGCTTCTCCCTCCCAGATAGTGACCATTCCCCTTTAAAGATAGGATGGCTTAAACGCTAAGTTACCCTGCTATTCCTCATCATGTTTTTCTGGAAATGTCTGAAAGTTCCTTTCCCAAGGACCCTACTTAATCTGTAGTTGACAGACACACAGAAACAGAGGTTCAGAGAAGCATAATAACTTGTTGAGGATCTCACTGCAACTAAAAGAGCCAGGATTTTAACTCTGGAGATTACACTTTTATGCAGCAAGAAGCTTGATCTTTCTCTCTGATCTTCCTTTCTGTTAAAATATAAAATGTGGGATCTTTTTAGGATTAGAGCTATACTATGTAAAGGGGCCTGGCATGATGCTTGGCATGTTTGGGGCTTTTTCTAGGAGGATGATCCCTTATAAATCACCCCAGGAGATTTTAAACAAAATTCTGCATTTTTAACCAATTGCATAGCATTTTAAGTTAACTGTTAACCAGGGCCAAGCTTGGGTAGCTGATTTCAGGTCCTTATTTATTTGTTTGTTTGTTTGTTTGTTTGTTTTTATATTTCTTTATTTATTTCAGAGAGGAAGGGAGAGGGAGAGAGAGACAGAAACATCAATGATGAGAGAGAATCATCTATCGGCTGCCTCCTGCATGCACCCTACTGGGGATCGAGCCTGAAATTCAGGCATGTGCCCTTGGCTGGAATCAAACCTGAGACCCTTCATCCCGCAGGCCAATGCTTTATCCACTGAGCCAAACCGGCTAGGGCTCAGGTCCATTTATATAGACATAAATAGAATCTTGAATTATAGTTAAAAAAAGTAATAAGAACTGCATCAATGGCCAAATTTATGAATTAAGTACATCCAGATAACATCACCAAGTCAATTTACACATGAACATTTTTTTTTCTTTTTTAATATCAGAAGAGAATATATTTATGAAAATATCTTATTGATTTCTTTTGAAAATATGGGTAATTTACATGTAATAAAGAGCACACTTCGAAGTATACAGTTGGAGCTTTGACAAATACATGCACCCATGTAAATCCCACTTCAAGAGTGATGTAAATATTTTCAATACCTTATATACACATTGAATTTCAAATTCTCTTACAATTTCACCATGTTACAACCTCAGGAGATCATTTGGTCTTGCCCATCATGATCTAGAAGTAGACAAGGGCCAATTAAGATGAATGTGCATGAGTACATTATTTGAGGAAATGATTGCTGTGCATAATTCTAACAAGATGCTTTTTCAATCTGCTGATGTTCCCTTAGCACACGGACTTGAAACAAAATCCAGGCTCCAGCACCAATAAGTCAGTCTCCATTGGACTCTCCATTATTGCCATGGTATTATTGCTCACTATTTTGGCTGCCATAGTTCCCGCAAGTAAGTCATTTCAGAACTGTGCAAAGTGAGGGCTGTAGAGCTAAACTGCATGGGTCTTGGGAGCTTCACACACCACGTACTTTTGATTTCTCATAACTTTCCTGTTTCATAACCTTGTTCTTTTTTTGTTTTTTCTTAAAAATATTGGCCTGTAAAGAGAAAAAGGAAATTTAAGTTCTCCATAGGAGAAATAAAACACTACGAAATAAGAGTTTGTGGGTGGAGTTGGGATTTGGAAGGCAACAAACCACTGTACTAAGCAGATTTGTTCACTCTTCCTCCTCCCTTCCCCTCAAGACCTCATTTTTGCTCCAGTGAAGGATAATATTGTTGAGAGTCTTACAACACTCACTTATCTGAAGAGGCAAATGAGACATTGGAGGGAAAACAGATTTCAGGCAAGGCTAGTCCAACGGGTTTCAAAAACTAGCCATCCACCAGCTCTGTATGAGTGTGTGTGTGTGTGTGTGTGTGTGTGTGTGTGTGTGTGTTTGCGCACACGTGCACGCATGTTCAGCTGGCCTCCATGGAAGAACCACAATCATCTATTCTTGAAAATGAAAAATAATTATTAATAATTGCATGAAAGTAAGTTTGGGCATATGTGTGAATACACTAAAACATTAATAAACATGAGATAGTTTGCACACCGGGGCTTCTTTGGGTCCTACAGAGTCAGCAGTCACAGGAAAGAGCCTAGTCTGAGTTTTGTTTGTTTTCCTTTTTAAAAAACATTCTTCTAGCCGGCCAGGGTGGCTCAGTGGTTGAGTGTCATCCCCTGCACCAAGAGGTTGCTGTTTTGATTCCTGATCAGGGCACATGCCAGGGTTGTGGGCTCTATCCCCAGTTGAGAGCTTGCAGGAGGCCGCCCCACTAGGGCGCATGAAGGAGGCAGCCAATGTTTCTCTCTCTCCCTCCCCTTTCTCTCTGGAAAAATCAATAAAAACATATTAATAAACAAACAAACAAACAAACACATTCTTCTAAATTTAATTTTTTCCGCCTCTGGCTTTGTACAGATGTTATTTATATTAAAGTAATAGCAGAAGTAATATACATGGTCAGGAAAAGATCTCATAAACTCTTTGGCTGACATGTTTTATTTTCTCTTTAATTCTTCCCCAATTTAGAATATTTATGTTGGAAAAGAAAGATGTTGCAAAGAAGGTAAGCTTGAAGGGTTTGTGTCAATGCCTTTTGATGTTTCTACTCTCATAAAAATAAATAAATAATTCTCTCTGTTCCTCTCCTCTCTCCCGAACTCTCCAGTTTACACTCTGGATCCTGAAAAATCTAGTTCAGTGGGTTCCTCCATCACTATCCACACCTTCCAGTGATATTGTTAGCTTTCTATATTTCCATGGAATTGTGCCATGAACTTCTACAGAAATAGCACTTCCATCCCAAACTCTCAGACTAAGGGAACTAAATCTCAATAGTGTTAGATGAAATTACATTTGAATGAATTGTTTGGTTTGTTCTCGATTTCATTCAGTGCTTTGTTTACTGAAAGAGATGAACAAAACAGACAGACCATATAAGCAAGTTACCAGGGTCCTTTTAGGGCTTCCAGGCAAATAGCATGGGGGGTGTAGACCAGGGTAATGGGCTGTGTGGCTGATGGAATAGGAGGCCGCTGGCAAAGATCTAGAGGAAGACAACTCCAGGCTGAAGTAGAGCAAAAGCATAGTTCCCCATCCCCTGTCGTTCCACACCCAGCATGCTCTGCTACTTTACATTAGATATCTGGCCTCATAAGCATTTGATGTACAATTTTTGTAAATCTAACCTATTGCCCAGTTAAAGCTTAAATCTCCTTTACTTTCATCCACCTCCTGTATCTATCTAAACAAACACCTGTAATGGTATGAAACCCCTACTTACCACCAACTCCAATCAGCCTGCTTCTTTTAGTCCAGTTTGGGCTTTAAGCAAAGTCTTTCTTTGATTTTCTAGCCATCCCTCTGAGGCTGCCATTCATTATTCCCAGTTCTGTTTTGTTGGATGTTAATCTTTCCTCTGTCTTAGTTCCATAAGCCAATCCATAGACATTGCCTTGAACAATAACCAACATATTGCAAGTGCCCCATAAATGTTGGTTTCTATTATTGCAATAATGCCTACATAGCACTAAATCTGTGAGATAGGCACTATTATTCTCACTTTATACATTGGAAGTCGGGTTCAGAAACATTAAGTGACATCCAAGTTCATACCATACATCAGATAAAAGACTCAATATTAGGTCTTTCGGGGTCCAGAACCCATACTATAGAAGATTTAACTACCTGCTTCCAGCAATATAAGGGGGGAAAAAATTCTTCTTAAGGCAGAAAAGCATGACTTCTGCCCTTTCACTGTCAATATTGTCTTTATGTATCTTTTTAGTTGATTTTTGCCCTTTTCCTGTCAACATATTCTTTACATCTACTTCTTATAAATTATAAAAGAAACATTGTAGAAAATATTGTAAAATATAAAAAAAGCAAGAAAAACAAGAGAGAAAGAGAGAGAGCGAGCGCGCATTTATAATGACACCTTTGGGGAAGCTATTTCACACTGACTCATTTTGAACTTTTGACACCTAAACTGGTTCTCACATGTATGCCTGGTTCCTTTTAAGATCTGAGTTGAGTGAAGACTCTACATTTCATATCATTTCTGGGCAGGCTCAGGTAATAAAAATCATCACTATCTACAAATTATAAAACAATAGCTATATCAAACCTCTACACATAACCTTTTTATACATTTGCTGTGTGAGTGTGTTATGAAAGTCATCTAACTCATGGCTTTCACATTCTGACCATAAAGACACAGTAAGATTTTTGACATGATGATCCAGTACACACTTATGTGAAACAACACTATTACTACATAACACACTCTGATATTTTATATTCTGTTTATCCTAAATATAGGAAGTAGACAACTATATAGATTTAATAATCCTCTCTAAAGAGTACGATCCACAGTTGGAAAAACACAAGCCAAACCATTTCATAGCCACCTTTGTGAATATGCATCTTGATTTAGTACTTCCATTTCATGTCTGACAACTGTCTTAGATTTTCAACTGTTGTATTCTATTACATGGGTCTCTTGAAAGAGAATAGTCTGAATACGTCTTGGGTTTTGTTTTGCTATTTTTTTTTCAACCCTGCTTATTAAACAAACTTTCCCACAACTTAATATTTACAACTCTGGAATCTTCTAGTCATTCAATAGGTTGTGTGAATGGGGCACTGGTGGTCAAATAGACAAACGTACTGTTCATTATTTAGAAGTGGTTTGCTTTTCACTTACTCTCACATTATTCTTTTTGCAGCAAAGAACCTCAGACCGCAACTTCGCAAAATGAAACTGCAGTGCACTACCAAGCACATGAAAGTATCTACTTTAAGAACGAGCTTTACAACGTGCGTTAAGACCAGCGGTTCTCCAAGGCTTTAGGCCCTTGACTGCAGAAGGCAATGACCAGATCTTACCATGTCTGTCCTTTTAAGCTCCAGGATGATTTTTCTGTCAATATTTCATGGCGTTACAGCATGTCAGTGATGTTGGTTAGAGTGTCTTTAGCTCATCAGTGTGTAGTCACCCTTATTGGTAATTCGTCTTAATTTTCTATACTAAAATTGGCTCAGTCTTTCTGGACATAGCAGAGCTCTCTACCAAACATGAACTGAACACTTTAGAACTGTATATTCTGTTTAGACCTTATGAATCATGTATCCATCAAGAATTCTCATTGGGTAGACAAGAAATGAACCAATACTTCGGTCACCATAAAACATTGGAATATACTTAAAATCAGAAAATCTAATTTGGTACTTAAATGAGTTCACTTGGAAGCATTTTTTTCTTGCAACTTATAATGTTAAATTTCTTAAGTTACTGTAGGTTTTCAAATCATGGAGGTTCACAGGTTTTTATTTACCTGGTGGGGAAATAAAGTTGGTATGGTTCCCCATTAGATCATTTTTCTTTTTTGGCTCTGGAAATATAAGGTTTTAAGTGCTTTCCCTGAGACTAGGATGGGGTTTTTAGTAGTTAGAAGGAGCTAGGATGTTTAGTGGATGAAGTAGATACCAGGGTAAGAAAATCAATTGCCATGTGATTTAACACATGTATGCTATTTTTGCTATATTTGTGTCATAGTTCCAGGCACTCATATAGACCAGTGTCAGAGAATCTGAATGATTTTTTAGGATGATGCAGGACAGAGATAAATAAAAGGATAAACGAAAGGGAAAGAACAGAGAAAAAGGCTTTCTGCTTAGAAAAGTAAGTTTTCCAATATAATAGTGTTGTTTGAGAGTGTTGCTAATTTCAACTGAAATTCTAAATTGTTCCCAACCACTTAAATTAAGACTAGAACTACCATATGACCTAACAATCCCACTGCTGTTGATATACCCGAAAAATTCAAAATCACATATTTGCAAAACATATGCACTCTTATGTTCATTGCAGTATTATTCACAGTGGCTAAGACATGGAAACAACCAAAGTGCCCTGCGATAGAGGGCTGGATAAAGAAGATGTGGTTCATATACACAATGGAATACTACTCAGCCACAAGAAAGGATGAAATAGCGCCACTTGCAACAACATGGATGGACCTTGAGAACATTATGCTAAGTGAAATAGTCAGACAGAAAAAGCTAAGAACCATATGATTTCACTCATATGTGGGATATGAAATTGAAACTTTTGAATACAAATAGCAGTGTGGTGGTTGCCAGAGGGAAGGGAGTACGGGGAGAAGGGGATCCTAATATGAGGTGACAGGAGATTTATCTTTTGGTGGTGGGCACATGGTGTAATATATACAGATTTTGTAACAGAAATCTACACATGAAACCTATATGTTCACATTGACCAATGTCAGCCCAATCAATTTAATAAATAAATTTAAGAAAAAAAAGTATTATGGAAGGATGAATGTTTCTTTTTTTTTCATATCAAATCCCAATGCTCTTCCTTCTTCACAATCATTAAATTTTTGGTTTTTCCAAGAGAGTTAAAGCAAAAAAGGTAAGGATATTTTTAGCCACCAGAAACATTTATTTTTTTCTCTTTATATCAGAAACATCTGTACATGAATAGTTCACAGGGCTGGGTAATAATTTCAATTTGAGTTAATCCTGAAATAATTCACACTTGGGGTTCAGTGCTACTCACACTGTATTGGTCTAGGAGGGTGAGATGCTTGTTTTTAAAGGCAAGATTTTTAACACGTAGCTGCAGAATTCTAGAAAATTAATAGCGCCTCTGAATAAAGGTTAAATGGGCAAATAATAATGTTAAGCATTATCTACTGGGTTTCCCAAATGGGATGAGACTTATATGGTCTAAAAAATCTTGTTCAAACTACAGTGTTTTTCTTTTATTTATTATTTATATGTTTATTTTGTTAATCTTCACCTGAGAATATTTTCCCATTGATTTTTAGAGAGAGGGAAAGACAAAGAGAATTACTGCTGTGAGAGAAACACACTGACTGGTTGCCTCCTGCAGAGCAGGGGGCCAGGGAGAAGCCTGCAACCGAAGTAGTGCCCTTGGCTGGAATCAAAACCCAGAAGCTTGGGTCTGCAAGACGATGCTCTATGCACTGAGCCAGACTGGCTAGGGCTCCCAGTACAGTGTTTTTCTTTTAAATTCAAGACAACATGCATAAACAGAGATTTCAAATTAAAGCTCAGATTTTAGTTTTTCTGGAAGACCTGGCAACATTGGACCGCATTCCTATGCAATCAGGGCCTCATTAGGTGGCATCCCATTCTCTTAGCCCACCAGCCCTTGCCTTACCCGCAGCTCACATTTGTTACCTGCTTCGTGGCTTGTGGGCCTTCGAATTTATGCTGCCGCTTCCAGTCTCCATGCTTTTCCTGTAGATGTATGATGGCACACTAAAGGCTCTGGGAGTCTGGTTAACTGTTTAATCCAGAACTTCCAAAATTTGTTTGAAACGCATGAGCAAGGATGGCTGCTGGCAGGCCTGTGAGGGTGTGGGGACACAGAATTAGAACTGGCACTTGAGTTCTATCTTAACTCTTACCAGTAACACTGGATTTGTTTAGGGCAAGTTGTTCTTTATGCCTTCGTTTTTACATCTATTAGAGATAATAATTCCATACCTATATCAGATCCTAGTGGTGTCTCTAATGACGATGACATGTTATTTGTGAGAAGGCTGAAAAGTGAAAAATACTACACATATGCAAAGGGCTTTTATTTTGGCTGAGTTTTTAGTAATAGCAAGTCTAGTATTAATGCTCAGTAAATAATTTCAACAATGTTACATTCATAAGTCTCTTGCTCTAGAGTACCACTCTTTCTGAATAATATTTTTTGAAAAGTTGATATTGGGTAATTTGGCTATGATTTATTTATTTATTTAGATATGTTTTTATTGATTTTAGAGAAGAAGGGAGTGGAAGAGAGAGATAGAAACATTAACGAAGAGAGACAATCATTGACCGGCTGCCTCCTGCACATCCCCTACTGGGGATGGGGCCTGAAACCTAAGCATGTGCCCTGACCGGGAATCGAACCAGGGACCCTTCAGTCCACAGGCCGACATTCCATCCACTGAGCCAAACCAGCCAGGACTTGGCTATGATTTAATGCTGTAGAAAATAACTGTCAATAACTGAGAGGAAGAATGGGTTAGAAGGAAGGAGGGGGGGGAGGCATTTAGCTAATATTAATATTTTCTGTAATTTTATCAATATTATAGAATGTATTGAGTTTTGTTTTTGATCCTTTGAAACAGTTGAGATTCATTTTCTACAGTCTGTCCTGGGACATTAGGACATGGGTGTGATTTAGGCCGTATTTTAAATTTGGGAAGTTTTGCACATCTTTAAGAAGCAGCAGAACCAATCTTCGCTGATGACCGTGAAGATAATTTTGGGAGCACATGAAAGTGTGAGTCTCTTATTTTCCTTGTAGGAACACTCGCCAATAAATGTGATTTCTGTTTTCATTTTGAAAACTGACTTCCTTTCTCAGGCTCATCAGTTGGGGCCTGGCATCTTCAACTTGTGGTGGATTCCCAGAACAAGGGCAGGTGGGGCAAGATTTGAGAGCCAAGTGTGCCTGGCAGTCCGGTAAGTGCTGGGGATGGAGTAGAGCACAGCCCTGAACTCCACTTCCCAAGGAGCTCCCATTTAATAGGGAGCCCCCCGCTCCCCAAACCATCAATTCTGCTACCAGTAAATACTGAGGAGAATGAGAACATGGTGATAGGATGGGCTTTTCAACCATGGCATTTGGAGCCAGATAACCCTTTGCTGCTGGGGGCTGCCCTGTGCATTGTGGGATATTTAGCAGCATCCCTCACTTCTATCCACCAGGGGACAGTTGTGCCCTTCCAGCTGTGACAACTGCAAATGTCTCCAGGCATTACCAAATGTCTCCTGAGAGACAACGTCACCCCTGGTTGAAAATCAGGGTGACACAGGATGCCTGGGGGTGTGAAGGATGTGAGTGGGGAGTGTGGGGAGTGGTGCAGGGTTGGTCAGGGACTGCCTCTGAGAAAGAGGTGACATTTGAGTTGAAACCAAACAAAGCACCCACTTGGAGGAATCCACCCAATGCAAGGGCCTTGGGGCAGGAAGGAGCTTGTGCATTAAGAGGGAGAAAGCACAGTGTGTTTCAAGTACAGCCATGTGGCTGCAGCAAAGTGAGTGAGGAGGCTTGGAAAGAGATGGGGCTGGAGACTCAGGCGCCGTCTCTCACAGGGGCTGGATGCAGAGGGCCCTATGAACACTTCTGTTTGAAAAGAGTCCCACTCTTAGAAAACAAAACACTTTATATGTTAAGGGTTAAACCTGCTATGCATCACCAAATTATGCCAAAAATAAATGCATCATTTCTTAACGTGCTTCAGTGACACTGTTCAAAGTTTACATATAAAAAGCCAGTTTGGTTGGTTGGGGTGACAGAAGAGGGTATGCAGGGGAAGGATAGGGGAAGAGGGTTACATCCTGGCAGTGAGGGGCTTTTCACAGGGCTGTGTGAGGGCACCCTGGCCTCGGGAGAGGGGTCCTGGAAGAAGATGGATGGGGTGTCAGAGTTTGATCTACTGGGCTGGGTAGCTGCTGAACCCACTCTTCCCAAACTTGCAGCCTGGCATAG
Organism: Eptesicus fuscus; assembly: GCF_027574615.1. Classification (NCBI taxonomy): domain Eukaryota; kingdom Metazoa; phylum Chordata; class Mammalia; order Chiroptera; family Vespertilionidae; genus Eptesicus; species Eptesicus fuscus. Next base: position 92,238,260 of record NC_072478.1, on the reverse strand, counting down.
TGGAGAGATGTTCTCCGGTCGTGATATTTGCCTCAGATACCCACTCTCCATCCCACAGGTCAACCCACATTTTTGGGAAAGCTTGCCGCCTGTATTTTCACTGGGTGTGTCATTCCTCAAGGCTCAGCTCCAATGTCGCCTCGCCAGTCCTGCGGGACCTCATACCCAAGGCAGAATTAGCCCTGGGAACGCTTCGTGGAGCCCTCTTCAGCGACTGGACGAATATGCCAGGCATGGTGCTATTGCCCAGCTTGAATCATTCTGCATGAGGCCAGGGCCCTACCTAGCATGTGGGGCACATCTGGGTGAATCACAGAGACAGCCCCTTCCTTTTTCTGGCTGGCACAGCCTCTGAGCCAGGACAAAGGCTTGTCAAATGGAGTCTGTCCGAACTACAAGCATAAGTAGTGACTCTATAGTGACCCTATAATTTAGTGCTTTGTATTAGAGATGTGTGGGTTGAGGACACCTTGTATACTGAGCACTCTGAGGGAAGCGTCTGCCGTTTCTCAGCACCCAGCTTACACACAGTAGGTGCTTACTACATAACCATGAAAATTGGGGAATAAATTGAAAGAATGTTTCCTTATCCCTCCCTCTGTGTCCTGGGAATGAGTGGGGAGGGGAGAGCTGAGTGTCTTTTTAATTTTATTTTTATTGTTGAAAGAGCTGATTGTTTTAAAAACTCTTTTTATGAGCTAAAAAGAATTCTCTTCATATTTCCGGCTGGAGTTTGTATGCACCTCAGAGGCTCTCTGACCCGTCTTTGCAACCTTGGCTGTACATTACAATCACCTGGGAAGCGTGGCCAACTACGCATGCTCAGATCAAGTCCATCAGAATCTCAGCTGTGGGGCCAGATAGGCTCTTTGTTTTGTTTTTTAATTTTCTGAGATGATTTCAATGTGTAGCTGAGACTGAGAACCACTGACCTGGAGAGACTTGGCGAGAAAAGGTGAGAGCTTTTGTCCTTTTTCTGTGTGAGGAGAGCTCTGGAAAAGCATAAACGATACAGACGAAAACAGAATATCAACAGCGGGCCGGGACAGGTGGGCAGACGCTGGGTGATAGCAGATCTTTCCTGTGTCTGGCTGGCATGGCAACAGCATTATATTGGTGGCAGCCCTGGGAATGAAAAAATGGACGCTGCCACGTGTTCGAAAGCTTCTCAGGAAGCCAGCCCGCAGCTGTCTAGCTGACTGTCCCGGGCTTCCTAAGAACTAACGTTTTCTTCCACAAGTTGTAAAAGTAAGCAAAGCAGAAAGTCCCTTGGCCTGTGAGGGTTTGCTCTAAGGTAACCTTCTTTGTTTTATACTGTGGACTGCTGAGATGGGGTTTGCTCTGTCTGGTAAATGCTGAACCTGCTGAGCCTAAAAAAGTATTTGGAGGATGACTGATGCACACATTTCTCAACAAAGTTTATTTTTAGAGGAGTTTTAGGTTGATAGCAAAGTTGAGTAGAAAGTATAGAGAGTTCCCTTAGAACTACCCTCCTTCCCCCGCCCCAAAAACACTTATCAATTTCCATGATCAAAATGTTGCCTTAATGAGGTACAGTTGATGAACCCACATTAACACATCATTGTCAACTGAAGTCCATAGCTTATGCTTTGCATTGTGCATTCTGTGGCTTTTGACAAATGTATGATGATTGCATCCACCATTATAGTGTTATACAGAACTAGAGGCCCAGTGCACAAAATTTGTGCATGGAGGGCGGGGGGGGGGGGTCCCCTCAGCCCAGCCTGCACCCTCTCCAATCTGGGACCCCTCGGGGGATGTCCAACTGCCAGATTGGGCCTAAACCGGCAGTCGGACATCCCTCTCACAATCTGGGACCACTGGCTCCTAACGGCTCACCTGACTGCCTGCCTAATCACCCCTAACTGTGCCACCTGCTGGCCCAGTCAACCCCAACTGCCCACCCCCCCTGGCCTGGTTGCCCATAACTGCCCCCCTGGCCTGGTCGCCCCTTACTGCGCCCCTGATGGCCTGGTCGCCCCCAACTGGCCCCCCTGCTGGCCTAGTCACCCCTTATTGCCTCCCCTGCTGGCCTGGTCACCACTCATTGCCCCCCTCTGCCGGCCTGGTCACCCCTCACTAACCCCCCTGCTGGCCTGGTTGCTCCATGCAGCCTGTTCAATCGTCTGTTCGGTTGTGATGGTTGCTTAGGCATATATATATATATATATATATATATATATATATATATAATGTTTTACTGCCCTAAAAATCCCCCTATACTCTACCTGTTCATCTCTCCCTTCCTCCAGATCTGTGACAACCACTAATCTTTTTATTATTTCCACTAGAGGCCTGGTGCATGACATCCATGCCCTCTCGCAGTACAGGATCCCTCGGGGGATGTTTGCCTGCAGGCTTAGGCCCGCTCCCGCCTAAGCCAGCAGTGGAGCATCCCGCAAGGGGTCCTTAGTGCTGCCTCAGAGTACTCACCAACCATGAGCCTGGCTTCTGGCTGAGCGGCGCTCCCTCTGCGGGAGTGCACTGACCACCAGGGGGCAGCTCCTGCGTTGAGTGTCTGCCCCCCTGGTGGTCAGTGCACATCATAGTGACCAGTCATTCCACCATTCGGTCTATTTGCATATTAGGGTTTTATTATATAGGTAGTTTTACCTTTTTCAGAATGTCCTATATTTGGACTCATACAGTATGTGGCCTTTTAAGATTGACTTCTTTCACCTAGCAATATAAATTTTTGTGTCCTTTCTTTCTTTTCATGGCTGCATAACGCACTGCTTTTATTGTGGAATGCTATTTCATTGTTTGGATGTACCATAGTTTGTTTATTCACTTACCTATTAAAGGACATTTTGGCTGCTTCCAAGTTTTGGCAATTATGAATAAAGTGGCTATAACCACTCATGTGTAAGTTAAGAAACATGATTGATAAATTATATTGTAAGAGTGTATGTTTAGTTTTGTAAGAAACTACTAAATTGTCTTCCAAAGTGGCTGTACCATTTTCTATTACCATCAGCAATGAATTAGTTCCTGTTGTTTCACATCCTTGCTTGCATTTGGTGTTGGATTTTAGCCATTCTACTACATATGTAGTGGTATTTCATTTTTGTTTTAATTTGCATTTAATTCCTAATAATATGTTGACTATGTACTCATATGTTTATCTGTCATCTGTATGTCCTTGGTGATGTATCTATTCAGATCTTTTGATCATTTTTAATCAGGTTGTTCATTTTCTTATTGTTGGGTTTTACGAGTTCTTTGAATATTTTGCCTAACAGTTCTTCATCAAATATGTCTTTTGCAAATGTTTTCTTCCAGTCTATGGCTTGTCTTCTCATTCTCTTGACAGTGTCTTTCATAGAGCAGAAGTTTTAATTTTAATGAAATCCAACTTATCATTTTTTTATTCATGGGTCATGTCTTTGGTGTTATATCTTTTTTTTTTTTTATCCTCACCTGAGGATATTTTTAGAGAGAGTGGAAAAGAGAGGGAAGGACAGAGAGAAATATTGATGTGAGAGAAGCACATTGATTGGTTGCCTCTTGCATGAGCTCTGACCAAGGCCTGGGCCTGGGAAGAGCCTGCAATCTAGGTATGTGCCCTTGACCAGAATTGAACCCAGGACTTTTAGGTCTGCAGGCCTACACTTTATCTACTGAGCCAAACTGGCTAGGACTGGTGTTATATCTTAAAAGTCATTGCTAGCCCAGCCAGCATGGCTCAGTGCTTGAGCGTCAACCTATGAACCAGGAGGTCACTGTTCGATTCCTGGACAGGGCACATGCCCAGGTTGCAGGCTCGATCCCCATATGGGGTGTGCAGGAAGCTTCTGATCAATGATTCTCATCATTGATGTTTCTCTCTCTCTCTTCTCTCTCTCTCTCTCTCTCTCTCTCTCTCTCTCTCGTTCTCTCTCCCTCTTCCCTTTCCTCTCTGAAATCAATAAAAATATATTTTAAAAATAGTTAAATATAGAGTTGCCATATGATTCAGCAATTTCATCCCTAGGGATATACCAATAGAAGTGAAAATATATGTGCATAAAAATTTTTATAGTAGTATTATACTAAGTGAAATAAGCCTGTCAGAGAAAGACAAGTATCACATCATCTCACTCATATCTGGAATCTAAAAAACAAAATAAACTGATGATCAAAATAGATACAGAGATATAGAAACATGGAATAGACTGATGAATCTCAGGGAGAGATGGGGATGGTTGGGAAAAGATTAACCAAGGAATTTATATGCATAACCCCAGGGACACAGACAGTAGTGTGGTGAAGGCCTGGGGCAGGGGCAGGGGATGCACTAGAAGGGGCCAATGGGGAAAAAGCATATCTGTATAACTTTCAATAATAAAGATAAATTTTAAAAATTTGTATACAAATGTTTATAGCAGCATTACTCATTATACCAAAAAAGTGGTCAACAACCCAAATGTCCCTAACTGATGAATACATTTAAAAAATGTGATATATCTATATAATGGAATATTACTCAGCCATAAAATGGACTGAAATACTTATTTATGCTATAATATAGATGAATCTCAAAAACATTATAGTAAGTGAAAGAAGCCAGATGTGACAGACCATATTGTATATGATTCCATTCTATAAAATGACTGGGCGAATAAATAGAAAAAAAAAGTAGAGTAGTGGCTGCCAGAGTCTGGGAAGAGAGAAGAATAGAGAGTGACTGATAATGAGTATGTTGTTTATTTTTTTTTAGGGGGGTAATGAAAACATTCTAAAATCAGATAGTGGTGATGTCTGTACAACTTTGTGGATATGCTAAAAACCACTTTAAAATGGTAAACTTTATTGTGTGTACATTGTACTTCAATAAAAAAAAATTAAGAGTAGGGAAAGGGCTTGTGCTGATAGAGGGATGTGTGATTTGGATACTGGGAGAAGATTTTTTATGGGATCTGATCATAGGAAAAGAAAAGCCTGGATTGAAGGCTTCTGGGCTTTGAACAAGGAGCATGACTTTGAGAACTGTGTATGGTTATCTTGATATATGCACATTCCATTCCCATCTATATCTGTTATCTCCTGCTTTCTGCCTGTGAGCATGACAAACAAGAGCCTCTACCAACTTCCCCTGACCCTTTAATAATCTCAGTCTCCAGTTATTCCTCTTTCTCTTTCCTTTACCACTCAGTCTAACTTTTTTTTTTTTTAATTATTACAAATTCCCATTTCTCTATCTCCCATCTACTCCTTAAACCAATGCAGTCTGGCTTCTAACTCCACTCGTCCAGTGATGCTGACCAGTGAGCATTCTATGTATGTGCAGCGACCATTTCTCAATACTTATCAAACTTGACCTTTTGGTTGCATTTGACCCCGCTGACCAAACCATCTTTCCTACAACTCCCTCTTCCCCTTTGCTCTCAGGGAGTGGTGCCACTTGTCCTGGTTTCCTCCTACTCCTCTGCATTTGTGGCTGGATCCTCTTTCTCTGTCTCCTAAGCACTCACACCCTCCAGGCAGGACTCAATCCACCACTTGCTTCTTTCTTGACATCTTCTCCCTATTTACAAGAAATCCACCCCCAAGTCTCTTACAGTCACATCTCTCCCCTGAGCTACAGACCCAGTTGTGAACTCTAAGTTTATGTCTTTGCCTAAGTGGGCATATTCAGCTATAATTTCTTCCCGTTATTTCAGTTCCACTCTTCTCTCCTCTCCTATTAGAACTCCAATGGCATAAATGTTAGCTCTGTTGTTACAGTCTTCAGCTCACTGAGATGTGGTTGTTTTTTTTCCTCTTTCTTTTTTTCCAGTCTGTTGGGTAAATTCTATGAATCTATCCTTAAGTTCTCAGCTCCCATCCTCTATCACCTCTACTCTAGTATGGAGCCATCATACTAGATGAATAAACTTTTATTCCATTTATCTTATTTATTGTATTTTTCAATTTCATGATTTCCAATTTGTTCATTTTTATAACCTCTATTTCTTTTTTCATATCCTAGACATTTTTTATGAACAAGAGTACTTCTTAAAGTGATGGCCATTTATTTATGTATTTAATTATGCACCTTGAAATATGAAATAAAATGTATATGTAATCCCCATTATTGCACCTAACAAAACTAATGATAACTCTTTAATACTAATACATATTTGGATTTTTTCTGCGTGCCCCTCCAAGTGTCTGCTTATAATGGATTCATCCAAACTAGTATCCAAAACAACCTATAGAGTACATTTGGTTGTTATGTCTTTTAAGTCATTTAGAACAGTGACTACTCCTTTTTTTGTCATGCCATTGACTTGCTGAAAAACTAGATGAGTTGTTTTTAAAAATGCCCCATATTGTGAACCTTTCAGATTGTTTTATTTCCTGTAAGCTAAAAGCTAAAAGTTTTGATTGGATCCAATTTCAATATTTTTGTAAAAAAACTTTATAAGTGAAATTATTAAAGTGCTCTTTAAAATTTTTTTCCCCCCTGGTTTGCATGTGACCTGGTTTGCAGGTCACATTTTATTTTATTTTTTTTAAATTTCTTTATTGATTAAGTTATGACATATGTGTCCTTATCCCCTATTACCCCGTCCCCCTCATCTCCGCACTCATGCCCTTACCCTCCTGTTGTCTGTGTCCATTGATTAGGCCTATATGCATGCATACAAGTCCTTTGGTTGATCTTTCTCCCTTACCCCCACCCTCCCCTACCTTCCCTCTGAGGTTTGACTGTGTGATCAATGTTTCTCTGTCTCAGGATCTGTTTTTGTTTATCAGTTTATGTTATCATTCATTTATGGAATATAAATTTTTTAATAGATTTTAGAGAGAAAGTGAGAGGGAGAGAGAGAGAAACATCAATGATGAGAGAAAATCATTGATTGGCTGCCTCCTGCACTCCTCACAATGGGGATCGAGCTGCAACCTGGGCGTGACTGGGAATCAAACCATGACCCCCTGGTTCATAGGTCGATGCTCAACCACTGAGCCACACTGGCTGGGCTAAATTGCTCTTTTTAATAGTAAATATTTGGGGGAGTATCTGACTATCTAGTAAAGAGGACTTAATTAAATAAATCATGGTATATCCCTGTAGTGTGAAACTAATTCTGAGGACATTAAATATGTGCAGTAGAAGAGGATTTAAATTAAAATTTGAAAACATAAAATATGTTCATAATGCAGTAATTTTTTTAAAAATATACCTTTTTAAAAATATATATTTTATTGAATTTTTACAAAGAGGAAGGGAAAGGGAGAGCCAGAAACATCCATGAGAGAGAAACATTGACCAGCTGCCTCCTGCACACCTCCTACTGGGGATGTGCCCGCAACCAGGGAACATGCCCTTGGCCGGCATCGAACCCGGGACCCTTTAATCCACAGGCCGATGCTCTATCCACTGAGCCAAACGGGTTAGGGCAGTACAGTACATTTTAAAAGCTGGTCATGAGCATAGATATGTCACGTGTGATTATGTCTGGCAGGACCTACCAGGTATATCGATGAGTACTGGAGCATAAACAAATTCTCCTGTTTTTCCTTAGATGAAATGAAGAGAGATACACAATGATTATGCATTGCTTTGTAATGATACTAATAGAAAACCAGTGAAAGATATCTTACCAAAAGCATCCCCCAGAAATAAGATGGAGGAAAGAGTGTGGCTCCCTGCTGGTCCAACTCCTCCAGACCACCTTCCTAAAGAGCAGCGGGAGGGGGAAGCAAGGGATCACGCAGGGCTCCAGGGCTCTCTTGTGTTAAGAGCCCAGAAACAGGAACGGGGGGGGGGGGGGGGGGTGTGGAAGACGAGACAAATTAGAAACAAAATGTAATGCCCTCTAGTTTAACAAGTAGGGTTAGCTGCTCCTTTTCAACCCAGAGATCCAGGGAGCCCTTAGCACACCAACGCTCTACCCTGAGACTGGGATACCGGGGGCAGTGACCCTAGGCATAGTCCAGACTGTCATGTGGGTGCCCTCCCCCGCGCCCATGGTAAGTGGCACTGGAGGCCAGCCAGGCACAGCTGTGAAAGGAGAACCTGACTTCTGGCACCTTGCCTTTTCCCCTTTGGGTTCCTTCTCCTTATGTGGGCACCCCACCTTTCCCACTTCTTATTTCCAAAGGACTTCCTCCTCCCAGACCCCTCACCATCATCCCCTCATTGGTGCTCACTGTATGTTGATTCGGCAGAGAACTTCCCTTTGAGGCAAGGCGGGGTGGTGACCAGGTGGAAGTGTCTGGCTCAACCACTAACTAGTCTGCATCCTCCAGCAAGTAATTAACAGCTCTTAGACTCAGTTTCTCCAGAGGGTCAGAATGTGAACTTGAAGCTTTTCCAAATATTTAGCATCCAGTGTCTGTTTTGCTACGTTTCCCATGGCAAGATCTGGGGCTGAAGCTGAAGTTTTTTCTCCTCTCTACTTTCCAACTAAGTATTTAGCAGAGAACAGTATTAAAATAATTTAGAGGATATATATTTTCTCCTGAACTGTTACGTAAACTTTAAGGCAGCTAAACGAACTCGAAGAAACAGGTAACAATTACACCTCCTTCTCTTTGCTTACACCCTCTCTTGCATTTAGCAAAGGGAAATTGCCATCAGTTGCATGTACACCAAGGTTGCTTCTTTGCACTTTGTGTAGTGTTCAGTGAAGTGCACTTAAGAAAAACTCCTTACATTCTATAGAGCTTTACATTTTACAATATGTTTTGTATACTTGGTTAGATGTGCTTTTTAAATTAAGTTCTGCTGCGTGCTTTTAAAAACATTTCTATTGAGTTATCATGTGCACAAAATAAAATTCACCCATTTCAAGTGTTTCTCATATTGGCAGATGCATATAATTATGTAACCACCATCATGTTTGATCCAAGATAGACATCTCCATCGCTCCAGCTCATTCCTCTGGGCAGGCAATCCTCTCCCCTCACTTCCAGCCTCAACCACTGGTCTGCTTTCTGTCAGTATGGTCTTGCTACTTTTTAGAATTTCATTTACATGGGATAGTATAGTGTGTGACATTTCGTGTCTAGATTTTTTACCTTGTGTAACATTTTAGAGATTTCATTGATGTTGTTGCATGTGTCAGTAGCTTGTTCTTTTTTTTAATTATTATTATTGCTGACTAGCATATTGTTGTGCGAACATTCCAGTTTTGGGCTCCTGCCCAAAAGGCTGTGGACATTTATGTACAAGCCTGTGTGTGGAAATGCTTTCATTTCTCTTGGGTAAAATACCTTCTTGTGGAATTGCTGGGCCTCATGACAAGTGTATGTTTCACTTAATTGCTAATTGTGGGAAGATGTTTTGACTGAACACAAAAACTCCATGGAAGCCTTAGCTGGTTTTGGTGCAGTAGATAGAGCATCAGCCCATGGACTGAAGTGTCCTGGTTCAATTCCAGTCAAGGGCATGTACCTGGGTTGCAGGTCCATCCCGGGCATTGTGGGAGGCAACCAATCGATTTGTCTCTTTCACATCAATGTGATGTTCCTCTCTGTGTGTCCCTCCCCCTCCCTTCCACTATCTCGAAAAATATCCTTGGGTGAGGATTAACAACAACAAACTGCAAGGAAGAAAAAGGCAGCTCTTCCTGCTGTAGAGAGAAAGAAACTGAGGCAGGAGGGAGTTTGGTGACTTTTTGGACTATTCTACTATTAGATTTGGACGTGCTAGCTGAGGACATACATCTCTAGTGTTCACTTGCGTTTTGGTTTATGGTTTCTTTCTTTTTAAACGTTTGCTTTATCTCAAGAATATAAGTTCATTTGCACACAAAATTAAAGATTATGCTATCTAATAGAGAGGGAATATGCAAATTGACCACCACACTGTAACAAGATGGCTGTGCCCACAGCAGAGGCAGGGATTCCATAACACAAGGTGGCTCTGTCCACAGTAGAGGCTGAGTTCCCTTAATGAGCCTTAACGAGAAATCAGCAGGGACCTGAGGCTGCATGGCGCTGGTCCATGGCAGGGGGCTTGAGGCTGCGCCCCCCTACCTGATGGGGCTTGACAGGGGACCTCAGGCTGCACTCCCTTTGCCCTGAGAACCTGAAGCTGTGCCCCATGCCCCGGCGCCTGGCTGTGGGACCTAAAGCCATGCCCCCCACCAGGCAGGGCTTGACAGGGGACCTCAGGCCATGCCCCCTGCCCAGCGGGCAGGGCTTGAATGGGGACCTCAGGGCGCACCCCTTGCCCCAGTGCCAGGCTGGGGGACCTCAGGCTGCGCCCCTTGCCAGTGGGGCTTGACGGGGACCTCAAGGCATGCCCCTGCCCCTGCCCAGGTCAGGGGACCTCAAGGTGTGCCCCTGGCCTGGGCCGGGGGACCTCAGGCTTCACCTTACCACCACCCCCCAGCACGGTAGTGCCCCCCCACCCAGCAGGACTTGAAGGGGGTGGGGCCAGTCAGGTCTGGGTCTTGCGTGATTTCGAGCCACACATGGGTGGGGGGGATTTGACTCTGGTTCCCGTGATGTGCCCCAGACTCTGATAGGAGGAAGATTTTCATATACATTTTACTAATTTTCTTTCATCTCTGACACTTCTATTATAGAGAAAGGGCAAATAGCAATATTAAAATATTTCCTCTAATTAATGCCCTTTTAATGTGTATGAATTTCATGCACCAGGCCATTAGTAGATCTATAAAGCACCCTAAAATTACCTGTTCCCTCTGCTCAGAGGAGACCATTGCTAACATTTTTAATATTGCTGGCTTGTCTGTGCATATGTGTGTTTCTTCTTACAAAATGGATTGAGATTGTGCATAATCTTTTGTGTCTTGATTGTCGCATGAAATTGATTGTCGAGTTTCAATCATGAAACTCGTTTTCTCACTTCTGTCCTGAGGATCCTTTCACATCAATAAATATACACCTACAACATCCCTTTAAATGGTTGCTGAATCTTTATGTGGATGACTCTGTATGAATCTTCATTATTATGAATAGTCTTGTATCCATTTTTAAGAATTTATTTATATCCCCACCTATTTATTAACCATATTTTTGAATTTTGAGGCCATCATTTGATTTAAAGATTTGTGGTTTTTCAAAAGCATATCTTTGATTTCTGTTCAAGTCACCCTAGAAATGTTGGCGAGGGGATTGCACCTGCTGTGTAGATGGAGGAATGGAATTCATCAAGTGAAGAAATATGTCTGTTATATAAGACACTCAGGTGGGGGATTTTGTACTTCATCTCAAAATATTTATTTGAATATGGTAAGAAAAAGAAAAACCCCTCCTACCTCACGAAAGAGGAAGTTTGAGTAAAAAATATGGCAGCAAAAGGTCTGAAAGAACAAATTTCCTTTAACAATGCAAGTCCAGGAGTTTCACTTCTCTATCTTCCTCTTCTCTTCCCAAACTAGAAAACTCTAAAACCCATGGACCGTTGAAAAGAGCTTCCATTAGAGTGGGTGGTGGTAGAGCTGATAGCAGGGAAAGCACCAGTTCACTGACCAGCCAAAATGACAGTGTTAAAAATAATCCAGTTCTCCAAAATGTCCATTTCCAAATTGTCTGTGCAGTTATATGGGCTAAACTCATTCCCCTTGAGTTCCCATAAACACACACACACACACACAACATACACACAACACACATGCACACACACAAGAAAAAACAACTGTCCTCAAAGTCCCTTAGAGAAAACAATAGAATAGGAAAGTCAGTAGTGAAGATTCATTCACACTTAAAATCCTTTTCCCCACTCGCACTCTTCTAAAAAGAATATGTTCAGAGACTGGAGGCAGAAGGAAGTTTAGATATCATTTAGTACAGTTTCCTCATTTTGTAGGTGGAGAATATCATGTTTAGGTTTCATTCTTATCTTCATTTTCTTTTTGCTTTAAGAGTTCAGTTTTGAAATTCTTGGCTTATGTAACTCTTTTTTAAAAGGGTTATCTCTTTAGTAACTCCTTCATTACATGACAAAACTGGGTTTCTCAACAGAAAAGTATTTTCTTTCTTCAAGGGATAAAGTTTAAACCATTCAGGACTCTTTCAATCTCAGGAATAAATTGTTCAACTTCCCTCACTTAATAAACTACATTTTTCTATATCTTTAACCTTTCTGATTCTCTTCTTCCTGCTAAAGAGTAAGATATAGCCTTGTTCTGCAAAGGCAAACTTTCTGTGTTTCTTTTTTCCTTCTGTTTTGTAAAAAAATTTGAAAAGTAATAAATTAATTGAATACAAAATAGAGAGTAACTAAGATGTCAATAGCAATCTCTATCTCAGTGACAGTTGTCTAGAAAATATAAAATAAGGTATAAATCAAATTAGCAATAAAAAGCATAAAGTATGTAGCAATTAAACTAATAAAGGATGTACAAAACCTTTATAAAATTTTTTTAAAATTCTGTTAAAGAACACAAGAAAACCTTATGTACCAAGTTTATAGATGGAATGACTTAACTTATGTAAAGATATCAACTCTTGTCCTGGCTGGTGTGGCTCAGTTAGTTGAAGAATCATCCCATACACCAAAAGTTTGCTGGTTTGATTTTCTGTCAGGGTACATACCCAGGTTTTGGGTTTGATCCCCAGTGGGGGCCAGTACTGGAGGCAATCTCTCTCTCTCTCTCTCTCTCTCTCTCTCTCCCTCTCTCCCTCCCTTCCTCTCTCTCCCTCTCCCTCTCCTTTCTCTCTCTCTTTCTCTCTTCCCCTTCCCATCTCTCTAAAATCAGTAAAAACATATCAGAATAAACAGCACAGAACACACATATTCACATATCTTTATATATCTGTCCAATATTCTACAGACATATGATAGAGATGGCATTGCCAATCAATGAAGAAAGGATGGATATTTTTAGCAGAATGTAGTGAGAAAATTAGGTTACTATATAGGAAAAATTAACTAGAATGTCTATCTCATGTAATATATAATAGCAAGCTCTAGAGGGATTAAAGACCAAAACTAAAACTAAAATGTTATTATATACTAGAGGCCAGGTGCATGAAATTTGTGCACGGGGGTGTGTGTCCCTAAGCCCAGCCTGCACACTTTCCAATCTGGGACCCCTTGAGGGATGTCCGACTGCCTGTTTAGGCCCGATCCCTGTAGGATCCCGGGATTGGTAGGATCAGGCCTAAATGGGCAGTAGGACATCCCTCTCACAATCCAGGACTGCTGGCTCCCAACTGCTCACCTGCCTGCCTTCCTGATTGCCCCTAACCGCTTCTGCCTGCCAGCCTGATCACCCCCTAACCCAGTGATGGGCAACCTTTTGAGCTTGGTGTGTCAAACTTCGCCAAAAAACTGAGCATAACTCGGGTAGTGTGTCACTTTGAGGAAAAAACATTATTTTGCAAATGTTTCATCCTCAGGAGCAGCAAATGTTTCATCCTTGGCATGTGGCTGCCTCAGTGGCTGCGTGTCATCATAAATGGCTACGCGTGTCAGTGCTGACACGCGTGTCATAGGTTCGCCATCGCCGCCCTAACCACTCCCCTGCCAGCCTGATTGCCCCTAACTGCCCTCCCCTGGAGGCCTGGTCCCCCCCAACTGCCCTCCTCTGCAGGCCTGGTCCCCCCGCAACTGCTCTCCCCTGCAAGCCTGGGTCCCCCCCCAACTGCCCTTCCCTGAAGGCCCGGTCACCCCCAACTTCCCTCCTCTGCCGGCCTGGTCACCCCTAACTGCCCTCCCCTGCAGGCTTGATCACCCCCAACTGCCCTCCCTTGCAGGCCTGGTTCCTCCCAAATGCCCTCCCCTGCTGACTTGATCACCCACAACTGCCCTCCCTTGCAGGCCTGGTCCCTCCCAACTGCCCTCCCTGCTGGCCATCTTGTGGTAGCCATCTTGTGTCCACATGGGGGCAGCCATCTTTGACCACATGGGGGGCAGCCATCTTGTGTGTTGGAGTGATGGTCAATTTGCATATTACTCTTTTATTAGATAGGATGTAATGATATCATATCTACCTATATGTCTATGTCTATGTCTATGTCTCTCTAAATATATATATGATGTGCAATGACCACCAGGAGGCAGACGCTCAATTCAGGAGCTATCAAGCTGCAGTTACTTGGCAGCTGTGGTTCTTGGGTGATGCACCTGGAACCAGAGAGGAGGGAGGGAGGGAGCCTGATTCCAGGGTACATAACAAGAGAACTGCTCTCTTGCAATCCGGGACCCCTCGGGGGATGTCAGGGAGCTGGTTTTGGCCCGATCTCTGCAGGCCAGGCCAAGGGACTGCACTGGGCCTCTAGATCTATGCTAGGTGCTGGTGCTACAAGAAGATTTTAGTATAGTTCCTGTATTCCAGGAGATACTCTGGTTAGACAGTATATATGAAAATGGATAATCTTAATATGATGTTCTAATTAGAAAGATCAGGTGTGTGCTATGGGAACTTTGGATTAAGGAAGACTTTTTGAAAAAGATTCAGGCTGAGTATTGAAGGGTGAACCAGTTAAAAAAAGTTAAGGACACTGGGCAGGAGGAACAGCAGGTTAGAAGAGGTCAATGGGGGAAAAAGTGAACATATATTATAGTGTAAACAATAAAGATTAAAAAATAAATTAAAAAGTTAAGGAATTCTAGACCAGTGGATTCCAAACCTAGCTGCACATTTGAACCTAAAATACTAATGCCTTGGCCCCACCCAAGACCAATAAAATCACAATGTCTGGGGTAGAACCTGGCCATATTTTTTAGAAATTTCTCTTACGATTTTAAGGTGCCAATAGATCTGAGAACCACAGATCCAGACTGACAGAGAAAGAAGAGCAAGGCTGCAGGGATGTAGAATGGTGGGCCAGGTGGATAATAAGTGTCAGAGCTTCCAATCCTCACTTCAGAGAATGTTCTTAACCACTTCTCATTGCTGTTTCCACTTGACTGAGGTGGTATGAGGATACATTCCATTATGCTGCAGTTAAGCTATTTAGTGGTTTAAAACCATAACATTTTGTTTTTGCTTGCTTCCATTGAGGGTCAATAAGGGAGGGGCTCCTGCTTGATGTCATTCTCACTCAGGGACCAGGGTTTGTGGAGGTTTCACTATTTGGAGCCAGTTGCTCTGTCAGGAGAAGGGAAAATAATGAATTGCACACCAATTCTTTTTTAAAATTTATTAAATTTATTGAGGTAACATTGGTCAACATGAACATATAGGTTTCAGTGTGGGTTTCTATGTTACAAGATCGGTATATTACACAGGGTACACCAGTTCTTATAGGCTTCCACTTGCTAATGACCCATGATATTTCTGCCCACATGTTCTGGCCAAATCAGGTCATGTGGCCATATCTAACATCATGGATGTGGAGCATGCTACTCCAGCATACGTCTGGAAGATAACTGGAATAGTTGTAAAAATAACTGTTGTTAGATGTATTAAATCAAATTGAACTCAATGTCAAAAGGCAGCCAGTTATATTTATCTGAGTTTCCATAATATAATGTAGCCAGGAAATAGTAATTTCACTATATTTGGGGCAACTATGGTATCCTTAGGGTTGCTGGATGCTGTACTTTTTCCTTCTTGCATCTAATTCACTCACTTTCAATTTCTTAACCCAAATCCTGACCTTCCCAGAAGAATATTCTTGAACCAATCAGAACATGTATCCACCCAAGCTTCATTTCTCCTTTTCTGTTTGGGGAGGCCACCTTGTAAGGATGATTTCAAAGTCCAATTGACTCATGCCAGCTTCCTCCTATCTTTGTTGCTATGGCTTATAAACCAAAACAATATTTTCCCAATTCTTAATGATTTCAAAGAACTTACCCATAAGTAGTCTCATTCAACCCCCAAATCAGCTTCCTGGTGCAGAGGTTATTCAATCTTATTTGACAGATGAGGAAATGAGGTTCAGAGAGGTCAGACAAGAGCTCACAGAAATTACTGAAATACTTGCATCTCCTACAGCCTCTCTAGTAGTCGCCTTTCTACTTTGTATCAGTTTCTCCCTTTAAGGAGTCAAAATATTCATTCATTCATTCATTCATTCCACAAGAACTTGTTATCTATTGAAAGTGTGGCATTGGGCCAGCCACAGGGGGTATAAGCACAGTTCTGGAGAAATGCCCTGATAAAGAAGATGCTGTCCATTGTTCCACCAACAGCCTTTCCATCTCCTAATAGAACATTTTTCCAGGGAACCATCATATTTCATCCCCTGCTCTTAGAAACACTAGGCCTCTACCCTGGGCTCAAGGAACGGTTCTGATTTGTCTAAACCAAGTCATAGACAACTCATAGGATGGATTTAAGAGTTGGCTAGTGAACTCATTCTGGATAATAAGTTATAATTATTAAGTCTGCTTAGAAGGACTTTCCCTCCCAAATAAATGTCAAGGAATAATGGTGTAAAAGCCCTCATGATTCTCATTTCTTCTGCCCAGAGATGAATTTGATGACCAGAAGCATATTAGCCCTCCTGTGACCATGTTGTGACAAACCAACATGAAGGAACAGCAAGAGAAGAATCTGGGTCCTTGGTGATATTTTGGAATCACTGGGTTGCCTATACCGAGATTTCTTGTTATGAAAGAAAAAACAAACCCCTTATATGTTTAGGCTTCTGTGAACTGGATTTTCTGTTACAGTTGAATGGATTCCTAAGTAATTCAACTGACTATTTTAGTGACAGACTCATAAACAAATTAAAGTTATATTTTGGGTTAAGTTTTATTTAACACCTTCCAAGCCCCCTTTCCTTGTATGTATAGGCAAAGGTAATATTTCCTTTACAGGTTTATTATTAGGATTATATGTGAAAATCACTTATCCATAGTGCTTAGCAAATAGCCACGCAGTAGTGAATGTTAATTCCTCTCCATTTTCCTAACAACTAGCGCTGTATGGAGGTAGAATGGATTACTTGGAAGAAAGCATGAAAGCAGAAGCTTGGCCACATATATAAAGCTTTGGATGGATGAATAAATTAGCCATCCTTTACTCACCTTTCTTTTTCAAGATTCATGATTCTTCATGTCTCTGATTGAACCAGCTTCTCTGCCAGAAACCGACCATTGCCTCACTAATAGAAAAGATGTAAAAGGCTGGTCAACCTTGAAGCTCTGAAAGGTCAGAGCCACTCCCTATCTAATTGAGACAATGGTAACTGAGGCAACTTCCCCATCTTGTAATCATGTAAATCCTTATGGTCAATTTCTGGCACTTCTCCAAGTAAATCAGTCTATTTCTTTGCCTTTTATCAATTCCCACAAGAGAATATATTTTATTTTTAGTATACTTTTATTGATTTCAAAGAGGAAGGAAGAGGGAGAAGGAGAGAGTGAGAGAGAGGGAGAGAGAGGGATGAGAGAGAAGAATTGATTGGCTGCCTCCTACATGCCCTACACTGGGGATTGAGCCTGAAACCCGGGCATGTGCTCTGACTGGGAATTGAACTGTGACCTCCTGGTTCATAGGTTGTCATTCAACCACTGAGCCATGTCAACCAGGGAGATTTAAATGAATGATTATACTTAAGGCATATGCCTACCTTACTCATATGCCGACTGAATCCACATAGATTGAGGAAGGGTTGGTTCCAGAAAAGATGGAATGTTGACAGATATGAAATATATCTACTAAAACAGGTCATTCTGTCTTTTCTGCTGCTCTATCTAACACTACCTAAATAACAACTACTTGAATAATAACTAACATTTGTTGGGTATTCACTATTTGTCTGGTACTCAGTTAAATGCTTTCTATGGGCCACCTCATTTAGTACTCACAGCAATTCAAGATGTAGTTACTATTATCTTAGTTTTATAGAGGGGTAATTGAACACAGATAGGGGAAGTAAGCTGCTCATAACTACACAGCTGGTGTGTGGTCAAGATGGAACCCAGGCATCTTATATTCCATCTATAACAATAAAAGCATAATATGCTAATTAGACCGGACAGCCAAACGACCTTTTGGACGAAGCCGGGGCTGTGAGGGCTGAGCTCCTTTCATGCATTGAGCCACCAATAGGAAAAAAATAAATGAGGAGGCTGACGCATGGGTCATAGAACTAGAGGGAGCTTGCTGAATAGATGCCCATGGTTAACATAAGTTGGAGAGACTGCCCTTCTACCCCCACAACAAAAACACAAAAACTCATAAAATAGCCCCCTTCCTTGATTAAAGTCATTTTTCTGACCTCAAAAGAATACACAGTCCAAGACTACCCAAGCTGGAGGAGATTTAGAGATTTAGATTTAGTTAGTTCTGGATACCATTTGAAGGAAAACAGTCCCAGTTGTGAATTTTTTTCTTTAATAGATTTACTTTCAGGCTCAATAATCATCCACAAAAGTTGGGTTCCTATTTGCCCTTGGACAGTGCTCATATGCCTTTATGTTGCTCATCAGGACCTTCATGACCTGACTCCAGCCTGTTGTTCCCGTCTCCTCACTTGGCATTTCCACTTCTTCCCTCCTGATTTGAGGTCAAGCCATAGTGCAATTCATGCACAGTCATAATCCTTGGATCTCTGCAAGGTCTCCTTGTTGATCTACACATAGCCCTGTTTTTATTTTATTTGACACATAGCCCTGTTTTATTTTATTTGCTCTTCATTTACTTTTTTTTTTTGGCAAGAAAACATTTAAGTTTTAAATTTACTTTTAAATACTATAAACAAACACCTATAAAGGTGAAATTCTTCCTTTAGTCTACAGTGCCTCACTGTTATCACTATTATCAGAACTTCTATGTGCTCTGTCTGAAATTCTTCCCACCCCATCCCCACCTTCTCCAATGTCCTTTACGTCTATACTTAAAAAGTGTCCTTGACTCTCTTCTTCCATCTTCAAGACTAGGCAGGGATCTTTCCCCAGCACTCCCATAGTGTCCCATTCTTTCCCTGTCACATCTTATCAAGTACTGTATTGTCTGTTAACTCACTTTTCTCTCACCAGGAGGCACTAGCCTGTGAGCTTATTTTAGGACAAGAATGGCTGGTCTTATATTGCAGTCTTAGTGCTTAGCACCATGTCACATAGCAGGAACTCAATATATAGTTCAGGGGTTGGAGAACTTTCTATTAAAACCATACAGTACATGCATATAAGCCTAACTGGTGGACACAGACAACAGGGGGGTGAGGGCAGGAGTGGGGGTGGGTGGGAAGGTAATGGGGGGATAAGGACAAATATGTAATACCTTAATCAATAAAGAAATTAAAAAAAAACAACACAGAAAAAACACACACCCATATAGTATCTTTTGCATTTACACAACTCTGCCATTGAAGTGTGAAAGCAGCCATAGACAATATGTAAACACCTGCCATGGCTGTGTTGCAATAAAAATTTATTTTCAAAGATAGATTTGGTCCATGGGCCATAGTTGTGCTATAATTGATAAAGAAAGGAACAAATAAAAATGAATAAGTAGGATTACATTTAACCCCATTTACCAGAAAGGAAGTACTGGTTACTGCAAAGAACTCTTTATCAGAAAACCTGAATTCAATTTTCTTCCTATTATGTACTATCTTTTATCTTTGGTCTTCTATGGCCTTATCTTTAAAATGGGGCTTGATAATACCTCCTCTGCTTAAAGATTTGGAACTGTCAGGTTCTTAAGGTTTGGATGTCAATTTGTCTTTATTTCTAGAGTCTAGCAGAAATCCCACAGGCCTAGAGCAGAGATTTTCAATCATTTTCATCTCATGGCACACATAAACTAATTACTAAAATTCTGAGGCAATATATATTTATTGCTGATCTGACAAAAAATAGATACAATGTTGATTCACTCACACCAGATGGCTCTTGTCATTTTTCTATTTGACACTCTAAGGGAAAAGAGGTCAGTGCCCCTCACTAAACAGTCAGGTATTGTATTTTAAAAAATTTTTGTGGCATACCTGTGTGCTGTGGCACACCTGTTGAAAATCATTGCCATAGAGCATAATAGGTAGACAAGTCCTTGAATAATAGGTAGACAAATAATTGAAAGGTCAGGGTGAAGCTGGTGTTTGATGAAGCAGGTAGTTGGACCAGTTAATAGTTGTAAACTCTTAGAAAGGGAAAAATTTTAGTCATCAGCTAATTTGCTACTGTGTAGAAGTCCTTCTAGGTTTAAGAAATTGGGGTATTTTAATTCCAAAGGACAGAAAACCCAACACAAGTTGGCTTAAGCCCCATAGAGAATGTATTGGCACATTGGTGTGCCTTGTTTCAGGGGCTCAAACCAGGTCAAAGACCCAGGCTTCTCTATTTCTCCACTTGCCTTCTGGCTTCACCTCCTGGTGGTGGAATGGCTAACATTCTAACATTGGATTCACCCTCATTTCCTCACAGTTCAAAGACCATTGGAAAACAGGGAGCGTCCCTGTCTCTCAAAAGTCCTAATAAACAAGCTAAGATTATGTACCCTTGGCTTTGGGTCACTTGTCCATCTTTGAGCCAAATAAATATGGCCATGAATGAAATTACATAACTTGAGATGTACTGACTGAGAGCGAGGGAGGCCTGGCTCGACAACGGCAAGCCGCCCTATGCAAAAGAAGAAGGTGGCAAAGACATGAAATACCTAGAACTGTTGTGATCCCCCTCTCAAGAACAGTATGATTTAATGCAGTCATGCAAATCGAGGATATTTGTGAATTCCATGAAGCCTGCCCACGGACCCTACCTTAGAAAGAGAAGAAAACCGAGCTTAGTCCCTTTCTCCAGTGTGTGACCCTTCTAGATATAAACATGGTTATTGATAGTTGCATTTCTAAAATAAAGGAATATGTACATGTTTGCCCACGCCATCACCCCACCCCACCCCCCATTTGTGCACACACTCCCCTCCGTGTCCAGGAGAAAAGTGCTCAGTGCATTTCACCATGCAGCCCAGATCCAGGAAGGCCATTCAGGATGGGGGAAAGGGAAGGTTTTGAGCCAAAAAAAAGAGAAATGAAAACTAAAAGGTCCCGCCCTGTCAGCATTAACTGGAGTATAAGAAATGAAGTTTGGGCAGACAGACAGACTCCTGGGGTCGGCTGACAGTCAAAATGTCCAGAGGGCCTGTCATCCTCTGGCTGCTGAGGGAGCTGTGGTGGCTTTATCTGAGTAAGTGTCTGACCTGCCATGCAGGAGGGGGGCCCCGCACCCTGAGACGGGGCTCCTTGGCTGGTGGGCTTCAGGGAGCAGAAGCCCACCTCATTCCTGCCCCTACCCCACCCCACCTCACCCCACCCCAGGGTTTCTTCTTTGGATGGTCTCTCCTCTTGCTGTCATACAAAGTTTTATCCTGAGACTGCTTTGGGGTTTTAGGGTGGGATCATTTGTGTTCATATCAGAAATGGCAATTGAAGAAGAAACACAGAAGTAAGGGGTCAGATGAAATGGGGGAAAGAAATGTCCTCTGCCGATGATACCAGCGCAGTCAGATGGAGGGCAATTTGCTCTTGTTGTAATTCTTCCTTTTCTCTTTATTGTCAGTTTTAGTATGCTTTCTGGTTTAATTTGCCGGGGAGGAGTTTCGAGGAGAGGTTTCTTCTTGCACATTGTTCCCAGGTTTTGGATGATGCAGAGGTACACCCTGGGCTGAGACCTGTGCATCCTGGTGGCAGAGGGCAAATGCTCTGTGCTGAGCCCGAGTCCTGTCCGCTCGCTAACAGTTGGCACTGGGAATATGTTTATCGAACCCTGGCTCTTCCCTGTATGAAATGAGGGACCTGGATAAGACCAGTTTTCACCATCTGTGATTCTAGAACTAGACAATATCTAATGTCTCTTGCAGTTTTAAAAGTTTGGTAGTTGTTTGCGTATGAATCTTTCAAGGACAGCAAAGGTGCTTCCTTTACCTCTCCAGCCTGTGCCATGCAGTTCTCTCTGCCTCTCTTTCTTCTGCAAGCCCATGGGTCCTCAGGTCTCCTCCTAAGGTGGGCTTTTCCTGAGCGCTCTGGACTGATTCAGGAATTTCTGCTACGAGTTCCCGTCTTCCCTGGAGTTCCACTGCGCCCCACCCCCCCCGCCCGCCCCCGCATCAGAGAACAGGTCACTGAGCTGCTTATCTCCCCAGATACGCTGTGGCAGTTAATGGAATAAAAGCAGCCCCTGTCTTTTTTTTTTTTTTTTTTTAATCAATGTTTTCAATGGTCTTTATCTTGTTCTGGGAACTTGAGGTGTTCTGGGAACTTGATTTTGTTACGCTGAAAGTTGCTGGGGTCTAAGTCCACGTTGCCAGCTACTGGCTGGTTGCTGAGCTGTTGGTTGAGCTAGGATGGGTTTCTTTAATTTGCACTCGGATGTCCAGTGACACGGTTAGCATTAGAATAAAAGAATCGAGAAAAAAGCAAGCGAGTGCAAAGGGTTAACCCTGTTTAAAGGAGACAGTAGCTGGTAAACGTTCTCTCTTTTTTTTTTCCATTTGGGTCTTTTCTAAAATGACCAAATTAGAAGAGAGTGACTGTTCAGAATCACTGAGAATCCATCAAAGCTGCACAAGCCCTTCGAAGATGCCAAATCAGAAACTCCAGTCTGCAGATGGTGAAACTGAGACCTGGGTGGGGGAAGGGCCTTTCTTGAGGTCACCAGCTGGGGGAGACACCACTGGCACCAGAACCCAGTTGTCCCCACACCATCCTGGGTAGCTCCTGAAAAGCGGAATTGATTTGACACCAACAATTCCTCTGCTCCAGGATACTTTTGTAACTGGAAGGAACAGGGATTTTTTTATCCTATTTCTAAATCTCCTGTGTTTGGTTACTTTATTAATTCCATGTGGCATTGATATTTCATCTCATGTGAACCTTAGAAACTCTTTCTGAGGGGAGTCATTATCCCCTTTATTTTATGACGACAATGAGGTTAGGATTACTGTGGCTTTCCTCTAAGAACACAAAGGCACCAACTGGCACATGAGGTTTACAATGTACGCCCAATGGGTGTTTTTCTGCCACACCAAAAGGCCTAATTGCCCACTTCCTTTTTTTCAAAACCATCAATTTTTAATCAGATGAGTAATACAGAAACACCCTTGGTGAAAAAAATAAGGCTATATAGCCCATATACCTTTTGATGATCACCCCCAGGCCCCATCCCTTTCCAGTCGTCATGGAGATGACCAACACAATGAATTGGGTATATATCCCACCAGACACTTTTCTATGCATTTAGCTTCATATATCTATACCCCCACCCCCACATGCACATATACAATGCGAACTGTTTCATTTATTTTATAAATGGTTTTTATATTGTATGTGTTATATTAAAATTTGCCCTTTTCATACTTTCATAAGACTGAGGTTTCATGCCAACTGGCGTAAGTCTGTCTAATCCTAATAATCGTTTACACATGATTCCATGGAATGAATGCCCCTGTTTTGCCATGCACATATACATGTTGTTCATTCCATTCACATGTATGTGAAGACTGCAGTAAACATTTGCTATTAGGTTTCCTTGTGCATGTGTGGTTTTCTAGGGTAAATAAAAGACAAACTTGCTAAGGTTTAGAATGTACATGTGCATGTTGAGTATTAATAGAAACTGCCCAAACTGGCCCACATTGTGGCTATACCAATTCTTACCCTATTTCAGTGTAGTTGACTCCGGTAGGCTATCTTTCCCTAGATCCCTATTGGCCCAAAATTGCTATTATCAGCATTCTAAATTTTGGCCAAAGAGGTGAAATTTACTAGCCACTCATTTCGCTTCATCCATGAATTGCCTGTTATGTCCTTTTTTAGTTTTTCTCTTGGGTCTTAAGAAGTAGGATGCTTCCTGTGGTGCTGTAGTACTTGGGAAAAGAAACTGATGACTCTCCAGTAGAAATAATTCTTGCATCTATTTTAAAATTAATTCTCCCAATGTAAATAGGAGCTAGCCTATGTTTTAGAAATTATTTGTTTTAGGCTCATGTGTTCTGTGTTGCTAACACAGCCGAGGGTGATGACAATGCATTTCTTATCTTTTTTCCTGGCTTTACGGTGGGCAGAGTGGACTTCTACAGCGTTTATAGCCTGTGAGACATTTCCACTGCAGCAAAGTGAAGAGGCTGTGAGTGCAGGGAGAGCTCTGGCTGCTCTTCTATTTGGAATGACCTTCATCAGGGAGTCAACTGTGGAAAGCCCGGGCGGCACGTCCTTTGGCTTCCTCTCTGGGCGCCTTTTAGGGTTGATGCTCACCTTCCCCTAGAGAGGGATATCTAGACGTTCCTGACACCTGGGAAGGGCCTGTGGGCCATGTCTTCTACAACTTAGCTAAATGGGTCAACACAGTTAGTGAATGGGGTCTCATGGGCCAAGGGGGTTCCTTGAGGAAAACAGGAAGCAGGAATGTGGCGCCTGGGATGTAGTCTGATGGTCTGGAGCTTCAGCCTGCCTCGCTCTCACTTCAGTAGGTTTTCTGTTGTTGTTTAGAACAAGTACTGATGCTAACTTAAACCAGTGGGCTGGCAGCAGTGAGAATGTTTCCCAGATTCTCAGAAAGGGATGTGATCTTCAAAGAGCTTGTCCTGAGGTCCCCACACACGGGGGGAGTGGCCAATGATACCAGAATGACCTGAAGAGTTTGGTTATGTCCATTTCCAGGGGCTTTGGCCTCAGAGATTCTGACTCAGGGTTGGTCAATAAAATATCTGGTTTTAACAATCTCCCCGGGTCATGCTGACGAGCAGCCAAAGTTGGGAAAAGTGGACACTTCATCTTAAAACCAGAGTGGGGCACAAGTAGGTTTACAATTGTTCACATGGAAAATAATACAATAATTAGTAAATAATAATACAAGAATAAATTCTGTGTTTCACGTACTCACAACTGTAGACCTACTTATGCCCCACCTGGTAGTGATACCTCCCATATAACCCTCCAGCGTTTTTGTACGCCACAGCTCGCATTCTAATTCCTGCGGCCTGCTTCACTCAGTTCTAACATTAAAAAAAACCCTCAAACGCCACCTAACCTCGTATTGTCTAACAACAAATAAATGGTCCAGAGAAATTCCTTTGGATTTCCTGTGCTGAAAGGAGAGGGCAATGGTATATAGTTTGGCAGCCCATCTTCCTGCCATAGCCCGCTCTGTGTTGGAAGACAGAGGGAGACCCATTTGAGATATTCAAGTCAATAGTACATAATCACTGCTTATTGGGATACAGTGGGCAGAGTGCTATGTTTAGACCTGTTTATCTGAGTTAGGGGAATTGAGTTAAAGGGTCAGGATTTTTCAGTGGAGAGCCTATTGGTCTATCTTATGGTACTCAATGTCAGAGTGGAAGGGAGGGGGGAGGAGGAGGAGAGAGAGAGAAACATCAGCAAAAGGTCTTGCTGTGGAAATGAGTTTAGACCAGTGATGGGCAACCTTTTGAGCTTGGTGTGTCAAACTTCGCCAAAAAACTGAGCATAACTCGGGTAGTGTGTCACTTAGAGGAAAAAACATTATTTCGCGATATTTATAGTTTAAATAACATAAATGTTTCATCCTTGGCATGCGGCTGCCTCAGCGGCCACGTGTCATCAGAAATGGCACTGACACGCGTGTCAGAGGTTCGCCATCACTGGTTTAGACACTCAGGTGGGTCAGCTGTCTCCACTTGGGGGATGGAAGGATGTGGAGTTAGGAGCTCAGCTCTGGGGAAGCACACATCAGAATTTAGACTAAAGAAACACATACACTACCACCCTGTTCATCTTTCTGGAAGCATCTGTTTGCACAACCACTATCATGTCTGAGATACTTTAATTCCACACAACCTGGTTTTCTCTTCCCTCCTCACAGCGCCAGCTGCAGCGCAGACTGTTGTGACAGGATACTTGGGCCAGCCGGTGACTTTGCCCTGCATGTACGCATCATGGTCTCGCAGCAGCCACAGCATGTGCTGGGGCAAAGGCTTGTGTCCCAAATCCAAATGCAACGAGGAGCTTCTCCACACCGATGGGACCAGGGTGCTCTCCCGGAAGTCGTCAAGATACGTGCTTCTGGGGAGCATCGGGAGAGGCGACGTCTCCTTGACCATCTTCAACACCAACGAAGGTGACAGCGCTGCCTACTGCTGCCGCATAGAGGTGCCTGGCTGGTTCAATGATGTCAAGAAGAACATTGTCCTGAGGCTAACGAGAGGTGAGCACAGGAAGGGGCTGGTGCCTGTGGAAGGAGAGATTTGGCGGTTAATGGGTGATGGGTTCAGTGGGGGCAGGTAGGGAAGCGTTACCTCCTTAAGCCGTGAGCGGACAGATTACATCTCAGATGTGCTGCTCCGACTAGAGGTGCCATGGTGTGCGGCAAATGCCCAGGGGGGCCAATGAGTGGAGGGTGGTGGGTGGGGAAGGAAACTTCAGGGTCAATCTGAAGAAGGCAGCTGCTTTTTACCTTTGGGATTGTCGCCCACCATTTACAGATCTCTCAGTTTTTATGTGAGATAAACTGACTTTTGCATGTTGGCAAAGATTTCAAAATTTAGCTTACTGTGTAAGCTAAATAAAGTGTGTCTGGGGGTCAGCTTCAGCCCATCAGCCAGTAGTTTGCAGCTTCTGGCAGCGGAGAAATGGTGTGTGATGTGGGGACTCTCAGGGCCATTTTCAGGCATGTTTTTCCTTCTGTTACTATGTTGCTTTTGGTGAAATTTGGAATAAGGGGGAACTCCTAAAGCTTTGAGCTGCAAGGGAGTCAAACAATTGGTGTGGTTCTCTCACACTGATTTTTTTCTCTCTCTTTCTCTCCTCCTTGCCCAACCCTCCACTCTCTAAAAATCAATAGGAAAAATATCCTCCAGTGAGGATTAACAAAAACAAACAAACAAACAAAGATTTGAGCTGCATGGAGGGCAGTCTATGGCTAAATGATGCCAACAATAACGACCTTTCCTGCTTGTCTGGAATGGAGCCTTGTAAAGTAAGCCCTGTGTTCAGCTTTCATCAAGGATGGGGGAATGTGGGACTCCGTTCCTAACTGGAAGGGCATCTTGGAAGGCAGGGTCTGGATATTAATATGCTTAACAAGCTCCTCAGGTGACTCTAATGTACTTTATTTTATTATTTTTAATATTTATTGAATTTATTAGGGTGACATTGGTTAATAAATTATATAGGTTTTGGGAATACAATTGTATTATGCATCATCTGTATATTGTATTGTGTGTCCACTAACCCAAGTCAAGTCTCCTTCCATCAACGTTTATCCCTTCTGCACTCTCTTCTACCTCCCTCACCCCCTTTCCCTCTGGTAATCCCCATACTGTGTCTGTGTCTGTCAGGTTTTTGTTTGTTTGTTTGTTTTTGCTTAACCCTGTCACCTTTTCACTCAGTCCCCCAACCTCCTGACAGCTGTCAGTTTGTTCCTCTGTGTCTATGAGGCTCTTTCTATTTTGTTTGTTAGTTTATTCTAATACACTTTAAAATTTGAGAACAACTGATGTGGATGCTTCTAATTAAAGAACTTCCTTACACATTAGCATATTTTCTCTCTCAAAATAACTATTCTGATTTATTGAATTAAATGATGCCTATCCGAGTCTGCTCTTTTCAAGCCTGGTATAGCTGGCTATTATTTTATAAAATATTTGTTTGACCTCCATACTCTGTGGGGTCATGTCTATGTTCTCTTGAAACTAATGATGTCTTTCAGGCCATTAGAGTTCATGGAAATTTGGCATATTTAATAAGGTGGTATCTGTAGAATAATTGTGGCTAATGAACTCAAATTCAAACGTTTAGGGGGTGAGTGGTGCTGGCCACAAACCAATCTTTAATATCCAAAAGAAACTACACCTCACCATACATTGGACTCAGTTTTTTTAGATGTTTATTTTATTTTATTGTGGGAAGAACACCTAATGTGAGTTAACTATAGGCACAATGTTGTGCAGATCTTCAGAGTTTTTTCATCTTGCTTGACTGAAATTTTATATTTGAGCTCACTTGTGATCATTCATTCACTTACTCATGGATATTTGTGGAACACCTACTATGTGCTCGACATTATAATAGGTATTAGATTTGTACCAGAGAACAAAATAAATACCAGATTTTCCCTCATGGAGCTTACCAGCTAGTTGGAGAGGCAGACATATATATGTATTAGAGGCCCGGTGCACGAAATTCATGCATGGCAGGGTTGGGGGCATGTCCCTCAGCCCAGCCTGCACCTTCTCCAATCTGGGACATCCCTTTCACAATCCAGGACTGCTGGCTCCCCACTGCCCTCCCCTGCAGGCCTGGACCCCCTCAACTGCCTTCCTCTGCAGGCCTGGGTCCCTCCCCAACTGTCCTCCACTGCAGGCCTGATTCCCCCCCCCCCAACTGCCCTCCACTGCAGGCCTGGTCCCCCCCAACTACCCTTCCCTGCAGGCCTGGTCCCCCCCAACTGCTCTCCCCTACAGGCCTGCCCCCCCCCCCAACTGCCCTCCCCTGCTGACCTGGTCTCCCCCAACTGTCCTCCTCTGCTGGCCCCATCACCCCTAACTGTCCTCCCTGCTGGCCTAATCGCCCACAACTGCCCTCCCCTGCAGGCCTGATCCCCCCCAACTGCCCTCCCCTGCAGGCCTGATCTCCCCAACTGCCCTCCCCTTCAGGCCTGGGTCTTCCCCAACTGCTCTCCTCTGCTGGCCTGGTCACCCCTAACTTCCCACAACTGCCCTCCCCTGGAGGGCAGTTGGGTGGGACCATCTTGTGGCAGCCATATTGTGGTGGCCATCTTGTGTCCACATGGGGGCAGCCATCTTTGTGTCTTGGTGTGATGGTCAATTTGCATATTACTCTTTTATTAGATAGGACTAGAGACCTGGTGCACGAAATTCGTGCATGGGTGGGTGGGGGGGTGTCCCTCAGCCCATCCTGCACCCTCTCTAATCTGGGACCCCTCGAGGGATATCCAACTGCCTGTTTAGGCTTGATCCAAGTAGGATCGGGCCTTAACGGGCAGTCGGACATCCCTCTCACAATCCAGGACTGCTGGATCCCAACTGCTCACCTGCCTGTCTTCCTGATTGCCCCTAACTGCTTCTGCCTGCCAGACTGATAACCCCCTAACCACTCCCCTGCCAGCCTGTTTGCTCCTAACTGCCCTCCCCTGCAGGCCTGGGCCCCCCCCAACTGCCCTTTCCTGCAGGTCCAGTCACCCCCAACTTTCCTCCTCTGCCGGCCTGGTCACCCCTAACTGCCCTCCCCTGCAGGCTTGATTGCCCACAACTGCCCTCCCCTGCCAGCCATCTTGTGTCCACATGGGGGAAGCCATCTTTGACCACATGAGGGCAGCCATCTTGTGTATTGGAGTGATGGTCAATTTGCATATTACTCTTTTATTAGATAGGATCTGTAATATGCAAATTAGGCCGGGACACCGTAATGGTCATGACCAGCTCAGGAGGAGGGGCCTGGTGCAGGCCCAGGGCCTGAGAGAACAACATGCAGTGGGGACGGCCCCCAACCCCAGCCCCGCAGCCTGGCACTGGGCTGCTGGGGCTGGAGCGTAGTCACAAACCCGCAGAGGGGCCAGGTTTGATTCTGATCAAGGGCAGGTACCTAGGTTGCAGGCTCCTCTCTGGCCAGGGCCCAGGTCAGGGCTCATGCAGGAGGCAACCAGTTGAAGTGTGCCTCTCACATTGATATTTCTCTCTATCTTTCCCTCTCTCTTCCATGCTCTCTAAAAATCAATGGGAAAAATATCCTCATGTGAGGATTAAAAAAAGAAAGAAAGGTCATATCCTATGAAAGAGACATCTTGAAAATGCCTAAAGAAAGTTGTCATTTTTTCGTGGTGAAGGGATTAGAGTCTGTGTTGATGAAAACACCTTGGTGGCTGCAGTGGCAGGCAGTAGCAGCAGCAGCGGGGTGATGGGGGTGGCGCCTTCCCCTGATCAGCCTGGTTGCCTCCTGCAGAGGGAGGTGCGACTGCGGCTTAGGCCTGCTCCCCGTGGGGAGCGGGTCTAAGCAATCAGTAAGCCACCCTCTGAGGGCTCCCGGACTGTGAGAGGGGGCAGGCTGGGCTGAGGGACTCCCTCCCAGTGCATGAAATTTGTGCACTGGGCCTCTAGTTAAATAATAATGATCAAATAAAGGTATAATTATGAAATGCTATGAAGGTAAAATATGAGAGTGCAAAAACATTGTTATTACATAACACAGATGACCTCTTAGCAGAAGTGTCCATATAGCTGAGAAAGAAGGTTAAGGAGTCAGCCTCATGAAGAGAGAGACTAGGAAGCAGCTGGTATAAAGTTCTTCCAGCCAGAAGGCCACTAATATGTTCAAAGAACTGAAAAAGGCCAATGAGCTGGGAAAGAAGGAGAGTGAAGTGGAGACATGAGATTGGAAGGAAAGACAGGGCCAGATCCAATGGAGCCTTGCAGCCAAGATGGTGGGCTAGGCTTTTTAGCTTACAGGCAAGGAGGACCCAGTAAAAAGTTTTAAGCAGGGGACTGACATAATTAGATTTGTCATTTTAAAAGATTACTTGAACCAATGTGTGAAAAACAAATTGGAAAGGCCGAGACCAGTGGCAAAAACCCCAATTTTTATGGACATTACAATGGTCCAGGACCGTGAACTAGGTGAAGGCAGTAGAAACAGAGGGAAATGGAAGGGTCCCAGATATATTCGTATTGTTCCCTTTTTCCTCCATCTCCACTTGGTATCAAAGATATCTTCTGTTGGTTACAGCCCCAACAACCACCCGGCGCCCAACCACCCGGCGCCCAACCACCCGGCGCCCAACTACCACCACTACCACCACCACCACCACCACCACCACCACTGCTATGCAAACAACCGCAGCTGTGTTTCCAACGACAGTCATGACTACACCTGACCTCACAACCAGAACACCACTTCAGACAAGTACCACCACTGCCCTCACAACAATGACAACCACGTGCCCATGGACAACACCAAGCTCCCTTCCTGAGGCAACCACAATTCTTCTGACCACTGTGCCTTCCACCGAAGGATCCACCCTCACTGCAGGTACCTGGCACAATTGATCATTCTTTCCCTTCTGCTGATCAGATGTATATGGAATGGGGTTCTTCTACTGAATGAGCAGTGCAGAGATTGTGTGTGTGTGTGTGTGTGTGTGTGTGTGTGTGTGTGTGTGTGTGTGTAGGGAATGGTGGTATGTGTTAGTTTTCCAGGACTATCATAACAAATACCTCTGACTGATGGCTTAAACAATAGAGGTTTATTTGTTTATATTCTGGATGCTGGAAGTCTGAGATCAAGGTGTCAGCAGGGTTGATTTTTTCTGAGGCCTCTCTCCTTGGCTTATAGATGGTCACCTTCTCACTATGTCATCCCATGGTCTTTTCCCTGTGTGTGTCTATGTCCTAATCTCTTCTTTTTTAAAGTATATATATTTTTATTTCAGAGAAAGGAAGGGAGAGGGAAAGAGATAGAAACATCAATGATGAGAGAGTATCATTGATTGGCTGCCTCTTGCACACTCCACACTGGGGATGGAGCCCACAACCTGGGCATGTGACCTGACTGGGAATCAAACCATGACCTCCTGGTTCTTGGGTCAATGCTCAACCACTGACCCACACTGGCTGGGCTTAATCTCCTCTTTTTATAGGATACCAGTTATATGGGATTATGGCCCATCCTAATGACCTTACTTTACTTTAATCACCTATTTAAAGGCTTTATCTCCAAATATAGTCATATTCTGAACTATTGGGGGTAGGGCTTCAACATATAAATTTGGGGGGTGGAACACAATTCAGTCCCTAACAGTGTGTGTGTGTATTCACTAAACTGTTCCTTTTCTTTGTTTTATGGTTTCCTCCCCTGCCCCCTCTTCCTTCCTTCCTTCCTTCCTTCCTTCCTTCCTTCCTTCCTTCCTTCCTTCCTCCCTCCCTCCCTCCCTCCCTCCCTCCCTCGCTTCCTTCCTTCCTTCCTTCCTTCCTTCCTTCCTTCCTTCCTTCCTTCCTTCCTTCCTTCCTTCCTTCCTTTCTTTCTTTCTTTCTTTCTTTCTTTCTTTCTTTCTTTCTTTCTTTCTTTCTTTCTTTCTTTCTTTCAAAGCAACTTTTTTTTGGTTCTCCAGTTGATCTCCAGGAATCTTGGAGATGTTTATTGAAGAACCAGGAATGAAACCACAGGTCAGGCTCCAGTTCCATCTTCCAGGGGTTAAGTCTCTGCCTGGGCATTAGAAATTGGTTTAAGAAAGGTTTTCAAATAATTTTTTTAAAAAAATATATATTTTATTGATTTTCTACAGAGGAAGGGAGAGGGACAGAGAGTTAGAAACATCAATCAGCTGCCTCCTGCACACATCCCACCAGGGATGTGCCTACAACCAAGGTACATGCCCCTGACCGGAATTGAACCTGGGACCCCTCAGTCCGCAGGCCGAAGCTCCATCCACTGAGCCAAACCGGTTAGGGCTCCAAATAATTTTTGATGGTGAACTGGTTCTACCCGCTATCTTTTGTCTTTTTGTTTGTTTCTTTCTTTCTTCTGAATCCTTCTTGATACTGCATCTTGGACCTTTCACTGGGTTACTAGCTCCCACCACAGTTCAACCTCTGATTCTGAAAATAAGATTATTAAAAAGCAATCATGAAATAGCTTGAAGGCTTTCTTAGGCATTTTAGCAGCCAAAATAAGAGCTGGATCACTTAAATAGCTTAACAATATTCAATTGGCTAATTCTATTATACTCTGAATAGTCACCTAAAATCCACAAACTCTAAACCAACTAATTTTTGTAAGTACTTTTTATTCCATTTACCTTTAAAACAATCATCTTAAAATACATTTGTAATTTTCCCCTTAGATTCTTGCAATTCTTGAAGAAAATTTGATGTAGAAAAGCACAAATACTACCATAAAAAATAGCCCCAGATCTCACCACTCAGCACACTTATTTTTTTTGCTGCCTTTCATCAAACTTTTTTCTCTTCCAGAATCAGAAACCTCCCTTCTTCCTGAGGTAACTTCTGAGGACAGTTCTTTATTCACACCCAAAGGTATGTGGACCCTTGCTCATGTTTCTTTCCTTACCTCTTAGATTGAGAGGAAGGAAACAGTGAATAGAGCATCCTTGAATCAGATGAATAGAGATGACTTTTGGACCCTGTGTTCCATGAGGTCCACCTGGGACAAACTGATGGCAAGGCTGCATTTGTGTTCATTCATTACTGTGGATAAGGGATAAAAGAGAGCGGAAGAGGAAACGGGGGGTAGAAGGGGGAAAGGAAAGAGTGAAGGAGATGTATTGATTGATTAATTGATTTTGATTTATTCGTGCAGTTCTTCGTGGCAGCACATCTTTAGAAATTAGCCTTCTACTTTAGGTTAGAGGGTGCTTAGCAATCTCACTCTGATTCCAAGTACACCAGTTTTCTTTGTTGAAACTCCCAAGGGTTGGACTCACTTAACTGGTTGTTTTTTTATGGTGGAGGGAGACTTTTTTTTTTTTAATCATTAAATTTTTTTTTCAATTAGAGTCAACATAAATTATTAAAGTAGTTTTAGGTATATGTCCCAGTGATTAGACATTACATAGCTTGCTAAGTGATCATCCCAGTAAATTTTATACCCATCTGACATGATACATAGTTATTAGAGTATTATTGACTATATTTCCTGTGCTGTACTTTACATCCCCATAACTATTCTGTAACAACCAATTTGTACTTCTTAATCCCTTTACCTTTTTCACCTATCACCCCAAACCCCCTCCCGTCTGGCAACTGTCAAAATGTATCTATGAATCTGTTCTGCTTGTTCATTTATTTTGTTTTTTTAGATTCAATTGTTGATAGATATGTATTTATTGCCATTTTATTATTCATAATTGTGACCTTTTCTCCTCCTCCTCCTCCTCCTCCTCCTCATCCTTCTTTTCCTCCTCCTCCTCCTCCTCCTCCTTCAAGACAACCCTTTAACATTTCATATAATAATACTTTGGTGGTAATGAACTCTTAGATTTTTCTTCTCTGAGGAACTGTTATCTGTCCTCTGATTCTAAATGATAGCTTTGCTGGGTAGAGTAATTTTGGTTGAAGGGACTTGCTTTTCATCACTTTGAATATTTCTTGCCAGTACCTTCTGGCCTGCAAACCTGATGTTGAGAAGTCAGCTGACAAACTTATAGAAACTTCTTTGTAGGCAACCAACTACTTTTTCTCTTGCTGTTTTTAAGATTCTCTCTTAGTCTTTAACCCTTTACATTTTAATTATGATCTGTCTTGGTGTGGGCCTCTTTGGGTTCATCTGTGCGTCCTGGACTTGTATGTCTATTTCCTTCACCAAGTTAGGAAAGTTTTCTGACATTATTTTTTCAAATAGATTTTCAATTTCTTGTTCTCTCTCTCTTCTCTTTCTGGCACCTCCATGGTGCGAATGTTGGTATGTTTGAAATTGTCTCAGAGACTCCTTACATTATTCTCTCTTTCTCTCTTTGTAGATTCTTTTTTATTTTTTGCTGTTCTGATTGGGTGTTTTTTTGCTCTCTTATCTTCCAAATCTCTGATTTGATACTTGGCTTCATCTACTCTACTGTTGATTCCTTGTAATATATTCTTCATTTCAGTTAATGTATCCTTCATTTCTGACTGTTTTTTTTATGTTTCCTATCTCTTTGTTGAAGTTCTCACCTAGTTCATCTACTCTTCCCCTAAGTTCATTGAGCATCCTAATAACCAGTGTTTTGAATTCTGCATCTAGTAGATTATCTCCATTTTGTTTAGTTCTGTTTCTGGAGTTTTCTTCTGTTCTGTCATTTCAGACACATTTCTTTGTCTCCTCATTTTTGCAGCCTTCCTGTTTTGTTTTTATGTATTAAGTAGAGCTGCTACATCTCCCAGGCTTGGTATATTGGCCTAATATCTAGGTGTTCTGTAGGTTCTACTGACACAGCCTCCCATCACCCAAGCTGGGCACTCAAGGCATGCTCTCACCCTCATGTGGGCTGTGTAAACCCTCCTCTTGTAGTTGAGCCTTGATTTCTGTTGGCATGTTAGTTGGAAGAATTTACCCCTCCTCCCCCCAGCCTATTAATTGTAGGGATTGGCTGTGACCACCAACCACTGTGGAGGATCAGCTGTGTCAGGGCCCACCCCACAGAACAGGACTTACTTCAGCAGGACTCTGGTGTCCATTGACTCTGCCCCTTGAGTGCATCACTTGTAGAGGAGGTTGAGTGGTGGTGCTTCATAGTCTGAAGTTGTCTACTGGGTGTGCTATCTCTGGAGCTTCTTGGGAGGTTCAGGCCAAGGTCACCTGATGCCTGTGTTCTGCCTGGGACTACAAAGCAATCTACAGACGGCTGCCACTTGTGCTGACTTGGAGGTGCCCAGGTGAGGCCAAGCTGTGAACCAAGGCTGGCTGCTGCTAGTGCTGGGTCTGGGGCCAATTAGAAAGAGGTCTGGAGCTCACTGATACCAAATGCTGCTGTTTGAAAGATTTTAGGAAAATCTGAAGAATGAGCCAAGATACGCCATGGAAACAGCTTGAGTGGTGTGGGATCTCAAGTTGGGTAGGGTGAGGTCTCAGGGAATCACTAGGGTCAGGCAAACAGTGTGAGCCAGGTTGATGGAGTCTCAGATATGGTACCCATGGGTCTGTGAGGGGAGGACTTATCAAAAGAACAATGGTTTCTTCCAGCACTTCTGCACTTCTGTCTGAAAGAAAGTTGCCCCCCAGCCCCAGCTCTTGTCCTGATGCTGGACAATTTGGTTCTTTCCCATATGTCTCTGGTGTCTTTCAAGCTGCTGCCGCAGTACTGAGGCTCAGAGTGAGTGGATCCGAGTAAGTCCATGTGTAGGCCCTTTAAAGGAACTTCTTGGGGTTCCAACAGCCCTCCATCTCCCCTAGCCTCAATCCTTGCTGGTGTTTATAGTCAGAAGTTATGGGGACTTTTCTTCCCAGCATTGGAATCTGATTGGGGGTGTAACAGGGTCCCCTTGCTCCTCAGGGGGGATCTCCACAGCTGAGATAGCCCTCCTGATTTTTATCCGCGAGCTTGTTCCACATCTCCACCCCTCTTGCCAGTCTCAATGTGGCTTCTTCCTTAATTTCTTAGTTGTAGGACTTCCATTTTTCAACCAAACTTCAGGCGGTTCCAAATGATGACTGTTCTGTAGTTTATATGTGGCTTTGGGAGAAGGTGAGTACTGCATTTTCCTATGCTGCCTTCTTGACTGGAAGTAAGAATTCTTTATGTGCTTGTACTTTTATCCATCAAGCCTTCTCTAGGTATTTACAGAGTCCAGGGGCAGAGAATACCTTACAAATAAGGCATGATTCACATCCTTGAGGGTGCTAGAAAGGATTGCCTAGGTTTGACTACAGTTCTATGACTTTTGGTGAGGGTCTCTGGGCTCGGTTTATTCCCAGGTGTGTTGTGGAGCTGTGTAACTTCATGCATTTAAAGGACTTAGATTAGTACCTGGCACTTTAGTAAAGCACTCAAATGGTAGCTGTTACCTTAATGGGACTTATACTCAAGCGGAGGAAAACAGACATGTGTGGGGTAAGTAAACCAATGCTTGTGATAGTGCAATACGGGAGGCAAGATGGTAGAGTGGTTCCTGCACACACTCCGGTGTCACCCTGCCTGGGCTCCAAAGCTGCCTCTGACCTGCTGTGTGACTTTGGGAAAATTATTTAATCTCTTTGGGTCTTGGTTTCCTCATTGGTAAAATGGGAATAGTAATAATAACACCTTTCCTACATCCATATGTCTTTATCTGAGAATTAAATGAGAACTGTATGCAAATCACTTAGAACAGTGTCTGACATGTTCTATATGCTCAGTAAGCCTTAGATCTTTTTTTTTTTTTCCAATGACAGAAGTTAGTTTAGGGGACAGAGGGACACCCCAAATAGAAAGACAAGCATTTCCCTAAATTCATTTTCTCTTTTAAAACCTTGGGTTCTCCAGTCAACACCCCAGGCAATACTCATTTCCCTGGGAAATGAGTGACTCAGCGATTTTTTTCTCAGCCAAGGGGTAAGGGACTGTGCTCCTATGAGTGGTTTTGTCTTTAGCCGTGGGAACAATCTGTCGTCTGCCTGCTTGTCTTGGGATTGAGCTATTTTGGTTCCACTGTGGTCACATCCTACATCCTCCTGCAAGCCGGGATGAAAGTGAAACATGCTAGAAGCATCAGTGCTGGCTTCTTCCCTGTTCTGCCTCATTTCTGAGCCCCTTCCTCAGCCACCTCTGACTTGAAGCTAGGAATGCTCGTAGGAGAATCACCCATTTATTCAAAATGCTACTAATGTATTTTAAATTATGCAAATATTACAACAATGTGTTTTGTGAGGGATACAAAAAAAGGGTAGAAATAAACCTCTCTTTGTCTCCCTCTCTTTAATCCCAGCCCCTCCTGAAGATGATAATTCTAGACCTTTCTCTATTCTGTTATGTATATGTAGAGATATTTAATTATAGTTTGTTTTGTGTGTGGATTTTTTAAAATGCTATTATACTATGTGCAGCCTTCTGCATTTTATTTTATTCACCTCACATTATATATATTAGATCACTTTCTTCCTCTGTCCATGTAGAGCTGCATCATTATGCTAAACTGCTGTGTAGTATTTCATTCTATAGAAACTTCCAGTATCCATTGCCCCGTGAGGGCATTTTGGTTGTTCCAATGTTTCATCACTGTGAACAGTCTGCAGTGAACAGCCTTGGGTGTATGTCCCCTTAAGCATTTCTGCAAGTGGTTCTCTACCTAGGGCAGTGACCAAGAAGGAGAAATGCTAGACTGCAAGAAATGTGCACTTGTAAGTTTAATAGTTCTTACAAAATTGTCCTCTGGAAAGGCTGTGCCGATTTATTTTCTTGCCCAAGGAATATCTGCTTTCCTGTATCCTCCCTACCTCCTGAGAAGAAAAAGTCATCTTGCTCTTTTGTTGTTCTGATTAACAAGAGAGTTTGAGTGTCTTTCTATATGTTTACTAGCCAGAAAACAGCCTTCCCTTTAACTCTCTGAAGGAGGCAGTGTGGCGCACTCATCAAGGCTCAGAAGATAGGATTGGAGGGGACAGATAAGAGTGAGTGAAGGGGCACAGGTTTTGAAGGAAGACGATAAATCAGGATGAAATGCAAGGGCGATCTCGTGTGGGAAAGCTCTGACCTGCACTAACTCATGCCAGGGGAAGACAGAAAATCTGGACTCAATGTTGCTCACTCGAGGGAAATTAGGTCCCAGAGAGTCAAACCTTTGTCCGTGGGACCGGGTTAGGGTGGGGGCTGCTTTCTGTCAGAAGAGAAGGTGGCGACCAGAAAAGGGATGAAGGGTGGGCAAGGAGTTGCAGTTTTCAAAATGTTATCATTTATTTCATTTAAATCTTGGACTATTTTACACTGGATTGGGAACAAGAGGCCATCTGGTGTTTTACCTTTTCTGTGACATTCCTGGTAATTTCCATTCACTCCTCCTTGTTACACTCCCGGAGAGAGAGAACACTTGCTCCGACCTGCAGAGGCTGCACTGCTGAAGAGGAGCTTGTTATGGAGAACATCTGTCAGTCTCTAACTTAGGGAACAAACCAGGGTTTATTGAGCACATACCATGAGCTGGCCAAGCTCTTCTTATGAGCCACGCCATCCAATCCCTCTTTAGCAGGTACTCATGTTCCCTATTTCACAAGGCCACAAAGCTCTCAGGTACCAGATCCAGGAAGTCTAGCTCTGATTCCATGCTGTTAGATATTATTATTTTTTTACCTCGTTTTCCAGTCTGAAATTAAAGGTCAGATTCTTCATTTACCATTCTCTCTTCCCACTGGTTTTGGTAACAAAATACTTATAATAATTATTACCATCTACTAAGGACTTAGCTATGTGTTAGAGGCTGTACTAAGGGTTTTTAACATGCATTTTCTTACTCAAATCTCACAATGATCTTCTAGTCAGGTACAGCTATTACCCTGGTTTTACACAGTAAGGAAAAAAACACACGCAGAGTGTCAAAGAGTTTCTTAGAGAAGCTTACACCTACATACATCTTTCTTTCTTTTAACACTACTCATAACCTCATTTAATTTTTCACAAAAGCCTATGAGAGAGATACCTCATTACCTCCATTTAAGAATTGATGGTTATATAAATTGCCCGGGAAATGACAGACCTAGATTTGGCCCATGTCTGCTCCACTCTGACTCCACTCTGACCCATGCTATCTGCTTCCACTGATGTCCTCTTGGCGGCTCTTATAGAATAAGACTACTTCTTCATTTACATGAAAGGGCTTTCAACCCATTTCACAGGGCCTGCATGTCTCTGGGGTTTTTTCTTTCCCCGGCTAAATAGCCCCAATTCCCTCTTCTTTCTTCATGTACTTTTTTGGATGGTAAGGCTTCTTTTATGATTGAGGGCTGGAGTAACCCCTTAAAGAGGATCTTGGCAAAATTAGCATTACCCACAAAGGCAATTTCTCACCTCCATTCTATGGCCACCTAGAATGGAATTCAGAGATGTGGGGTAATTTGTCCTAGATCACACAGCTAGAAAAACGAGCAGCAATAACACCAACAGTAAAAGCCCTCGTAAGCTCTTCCTGCAGCTAAAGGGAGTCTGTTAGGGGGATATAAATTCTTACTCCTCCAGGTACATAGGAATTTAACTCATTCCTTCTAGCCTGAGGATTCATAAAAGGGTTCCAAATTGCTCCCTAAAGACCCAGTCTCTATGCAGTAGGGACTCTGAAACCAGGGTGAGTAGAGACACATGACTAGGTCACTTTCTAAGTAAGACCAGGTGGCCTGTGATTAAGTCCTCTGTTGATTATGTCTCAGGCTCACTTTTACTGCCTTAGTAACATCCCAAATCCTTTCTTTCTAGTCCTTTCCTTTCACAAACTCCTGGGCAGCATTGGGTGGGGGTCAGAAGAGCTCTATTGGGGAGTGGGAAAAGGCTCAGGGTTACATCCCAGCTCTGCTGTTCCCTGCTGGTCCTCCCAGCCTTTATAGAATTTCAGGTGAGTGACTTGTTCTACCTTTTCTAAATCTCAGTGTC
This sequence comes from Eptesicus fuscus, assembly GCF_027574615.1. Lineage (NCBI taxonomy): Eukaryota > Metazoa > Chordata > Mammalia > Chiroptera > Vespertilionidae > Eptesicus > Eptesicus fuscus. The sequence goes on along the minus strand of NC_072478.1, from coordinate 92,198,422 downwards.
CTCAAAATATAAAATTGAACTAATAGTAGTACTTATTTCGCAGGGCTATTAAGTGAGGAAATAGATGAGAAAAAATACCTAATCCATAATTCCTGGCTAGTAAATGACAGTCACCGTGACGGATTCCTTTTTCCTCTCCGGTACATTTCTGCTGCTATTCCTACTCACACACCCTCATTTTTAGGCCCGTCCAGTAAGGTAACAAGAGGCCATTTCCAAAAGCTCCCAGCTGACTCGCTGTTCCTTATAAGTACAAAGTTTTCTGTGTGTTTTTAAAACTGCTGATCACACTAGGGAAATAGCTAATGAGTGACAAAATTATAAATCTGGGGAAGTTACATTTCCCCGACCTGCGGGGTCTTCTAACGGGGGTACTGAGGCGGCGCACCTAAGGGAATGAAACAGACAAGGGACGCAGAGAATGGAGGCAAGACAAACGGGTTTCTGATCAAGCCTCGAAACTTTATTTTTACAGCGTTCCTTATTTGTGATTTCTAGAAGGGTGGATGCCTAGGAGGGGTGGGGGCTGACCTAGATAATCGGCTAAAGTCGTAACTATAGATAAAGGGTGTGGCAGTTGAAGGGCGGCTACAGAAGAAATGCTTTGTCCTCAGGCAAGAGGAAGTGGGCCTAGTTACAGTAACTTACTGAAGGTCAGAGTTAATCCTTTGACCGACTCTTGGTTCCTGACAGTTACAAAAGCTTTAAAATTGTATGGTGATACTTCTCTACTCAGTATTAGAATAGTATGAGATTCTGATAGCTTTTCACTGACTGCTTTTTAGATGGCTCTTCAGAGCTCTCAGTTTTATTGGTTGTATTCCTGTGGGTGGATATCCTTAATCATCTGCTGCCTCTCACTTGTTTTGTCCTTCTCACATTGCTCAACCTATGGAGGCTTAGAAATCAAGTTATGGCTGAAAAAGAGCTGTGGGCAAGCTTACCATGCAAAGATACTTGCAAGTATATATCTTCTATTCTAGTGCCCTTCTCCACGTTTAAGGTGTTTGGTCCATAGACATCATCTGAAGGAGCCCACCCAAGGGGACAAATCTTCCTTCTCTATAGCTGCCTACAATGGAGCTCAGAGAGGTGGAGTGACTTCTCTAAGATCACACAGCTATAAAGAGGGAGAGTGGGGACTCACACCTACCTTTGATGGGTTTTAAACTGTGGCCATAAACTCGTGGGAACTGAAGGGTTGTTATCTATGGAAAACTGGGAAACTGAAGCCCCAAATAGGCCAGAAAGTTGAGAGAGGCCTTGTGGTGAGTTAGGACGAGAGCTGAGAACAGAGGCCAGTTCTCATCTCATGTACAGTTGGCCTTTGTTCCAGGCCTGTAGCACTGTCTCTCAACAGAGCTTTCCTGAGGGCAGATTTTCATATGTGACCCTAAAGCAGTGGTTCTCAACCTTTCTAATGTCGCGACCCTTTAATACAGTTCCTCATGTTGTGGTGACCCCCAACCATAAAATTATTTTTGTTGCTACTTCATAACTGTAATTTTGCTACTGTTAATGAATCATAATGTAAATATCTGTGTTTTCCGATGGTCTTGGGCTCTACAGCAGCAGTTCTCAACCTGTTGCCTAAGACTATCGGAAAACACAGATATTTACATTACGATTCATTAACAGTAGCAAAATTACAGTTATGAAGTAGCAACAAAAATAATTTTATGGCCGAAACCGGTTTGGCTCAGTGGATAGAGCATTGGTCTGCGGACTGAAAGGTCCCAGGTTCGATTCCGGTCAAGGGCATGTACATTGGTTGCGGGCACATCCCCGATAGGGGGTGTGCAAGAGGCAGCTGGTCGATGTTTCTCTCACATCGATGTTTCTAGCTCTCTGTCCCTCTCCTTTCCTCTCTGTAGAAAATCAATAAAATATATTAAAAAATAATAATAATTTTATGGTTGGAGGTCACCACAACATGAGGAACTGTATTAAAGGGTCGCGGCATTAGAAAGGTTGAGAACCACTGTCCTAAAGCATCAGGATTCATTAATTCTCAGCCCCTAGGTGGGTCATTTTACCCACAACCAACATGAAGTGAAAACTATAGAACAATTTCAAATTTAATGCACACAAATACGTGTGAGGACTGCACTGTCAAGCCCGTAAAATTGGAAGAACTGAAGAGTTGTAAAATCATAAAAGCCAGCATTTCAGTAAGGGCCTGAGGTCAGTTGAAGACAAGGTCAGTTGAAGACAATTAGAACAAATCAGCCAAGAATGTTGAGATAGAAACCTATAATCTAAATCTATAGCTGGGGGGAACTGATACCAAGAGCTTGTGCATAGATAAAGAAAAATGTTTATATGTCAACAGACTTAATTGTCTTAACTATTCCAGGAAGCAGAAAACCCGCTGTGGAAAGTTACCGGGTTGTAAAATGGAAAGACCCTGCCCCCTAAAATGTATTTAACCTGTGCTCAAACCCTGCTTCAGGGCCCACAACCTCTGCTCTGTGTTCAGAGTATGTTGTGGGACCGGGCATGCCTGTACCAATAAACCCTTTGCTTTTTGCATGAGAAGCCTCTCTTGGTGCTTTGTGAGTGCGGCCAGCATTCCGGGCGTTACAGAACAAACACTTCTCTGGTCAGAATAACTTTTTTCCTTCCTTGAGATTTTTACAGTACCTTTATTTTTTTTTGGGGGGGGGCAGTGTTAGGATGGTGAAGAAGTCAGGGAGGGATGCTTTAAGGAAAATTTGTCCTATTACTGTATCTTTTTATTTTATAAAGCCAGCCTATGTATCATGGTCCAGAGCAAGCTGGCCTTTGCATAGAATCAGGATTCTCACAGGAAAAGGTGGTTGCAAATGAGATTTCATATCTTTATCTTGGCATTTAGTTTGCATTTGTGGATATTTGGTAAAGGCCTTTCAAATCTGTCATTCATTAAATGTGGCTTATCTAATCATTTCTCTCTTCTTCAAAAGGCCATACTTGAGTGGTATAGATAGGCTTGTAAGTAACAATTAACCATCCAGTGTCCTTTGTTTTGCATAGAAGTATGAAAAGGTGACCTTGGGCCCCAAGGAGGAAGAGATAGAGTCTATCTTAGAAAGGAGGATCAGTGTGATATCACTCAATGACATTTGAATTGGTTCTTCAAGGACGAGAACATTGCATTGAAGAAGGAAGGGTGAGCTAGAACAACATGAACAAAGACAGGGGAACTTGATAAGAGTATGAAATCTTTGGAGATTGTTTAATAGTCAAGTTAAATCTCATGGAGACAAGGGGCTGGGAATGGTCTAGGTTCTTAAATGACTTGATTGATGAGCTGAAGAATTTGTTTATTTATTTTTTAAATATATTTTTATTTATTTCAGGGAGGAAGGGAGAGGGAGAGAAATATAGACACATCAATGATGAGAGAGAATCACTGATCGGCTGCTTCCTGCACACCCCACTCTAGGGTTCTAGCCTGCAACCCGGGCATGTGCCTTGGACCAGGAATCGAACTGTGACCTCCAGGTTCATAGATCGATGCTCAACCACTGAGCCATGCCTCTAGACTAGGCTGAAGAATTTAGATTTGATTCCAGGGTCATAAAGAACCATTCATGTTTTGTTTTGTTTTGTTTTGTTTTTGAGTAGGGAAAGACATTTTCAGTTCTGTTGTAGGAAAAATTGCTCTGGCAAGAGTGTAGAAGATGTATCAGAGAGGAGCAAGCCTGGAGGCAGAGCAGTTGCCCAGGAGACTCCTGCAATAACTCAAGCTGTAGATGAGCATCTAGACTAGAATGATGGCAGCAGTAACAACAGAGAGGGGACAGAGTCAAAGCCATTTAGGAGTTAGTACTGAAAGGACATGGTAACTGAAGTAAGAGTGAAAGATGACTAATTCTCTGTCCTTGGAGACCAGATTGATGTGACGGGTTAACTGGTAAAGGAACCATAGGAGGAAGGATGGCATTTGTTTGGGAGATCTTGAATTTGAAGAGCCTCTGGGATGTCTAACAGGCAGCTGGAAAGGTGGGGGCTGGGCTCACTTAGGGATACCTGGGTGGGATGAGTATCTTTGATCAAATAGTAATTACTAAGATGATTCACACTATAAGTGCTAAATAGGGACTTGCCACTGTGCCAACACATTCAAACATATTATCTCATAAGGGACAGTTCAGGGCTATAGATATAATTTTGGGAGTCATTGATGATAAATGACACTAATGGAGTGATGCTTATATGCCAGGGCTGGGCTCAATGCTTTTAAAGCATTGTCTCATTATGAGGCATTGTTGGGATCTGGGGAAAACTCTATTATTACATCCATTACACAACAGAAGAGACTGAGGTTTGGAGAAGTGAAGACATTTGCCAGAGTTTGAACCCCAGGTCTCTGGGCTCTTGAAACCGAGCTCTTAAGCACTTTATTATATTGTCTTCTACGTGAGCTAAGCTCTAATTGAAGTTCCTGTGGGATCCCCTGAAGGTTTTATATGAGATGAAGGGAGCAATAAAGAGGTGCAGAGAGACACACCCGTAACCCCTAAACCCCCAGGCCTCAAGGAACAATTGCACTGGGAGAGGGTGTGGTGGAAGCAGAAAAACTGGCTAGGGAGGCAAAGAGGGAAACACCAGAAGTAGGAAGGGATCCAGGATTACACAGGGGCAGAGGGAGCCGGGCTGAGAAAGGGTATGGAGGTTGTATTAAAATATGAGGAAATTCTGCATGCTGGTCAAGTAGGATGGATGAGGCATTTAGGAAGATGGCCATGGGGGACCCTGAATTCCAATGATGAGCAATTGCTAGAGAATGAACATTAGGCATTCTTTCAAGAAGTTCAAGGTTGACTATTTAGAGGGGAGGCAAGGTAGAGAGAAGGGGATGGTGAATGGAGCAATGTTTGTCCTGGTGTAGGAGAAGAGGATTGCAGTTAAGAATGGAGGAGGTGGGATTTGATCTAGAAATGGAGATAAGAGAGAAGGGAGTGAGGATAGAATAAATAAAGGGGTGAGAGCAACCAGATCTCATGTTAGCCTCCTAGAGAAGTAGGAGAAGACTGGGGAACCAAGACCTTGAACTTAGGAGATCACCCATTCAGTGAACACCAGACCTGTTCATGGGCTGGAATCATAGGGATCTAGGAAAAAGGAGATTAACCTACTTTACTAAAGGCTTAGAAACCTTGTTGGGGAGGGGGAAACCCAAGAAATTGTAATGTCTAACAAACTCCCTCAGGAGATTCTTTTGAAGCCAGCCTACCCCTATCCCCAAGAAGGCATTCGGAATTGCTGATGTAGTACACACTCCTTATTCTACACAGAAGGAAACTGAGGCTCCAAGGTATCAAAAACATTCTAAGAGAAGTGGGAACTAGGCCCTAGGTAGGTCTCCCTTCTGGCTCCCAAATCACAGCTCTTTCCCCTACACTGCACTGTTTTATTAAAGACAAAATCGAGCCCTGGCACAACCTGACACTTTTGGGTCCTCAATTGATCAAGGACCTAGGGGAATTATAGGAGGAATTGCCATTCTCAGGACAAGTTCAGCAGAAAGAACAGAGGAAGGCAGGAGAATGAAGCAAAGCTCATTTTCACTCACAAATGCTGTGGTTAGAAGGAAAGAAATTGGATGCAGTTGATTTCAGAGTCAACATCTTTCTTGAGGCATTAGCCCATCCATTTTCTCTCTCATGCCCAGTGCTTTTCAGGGGATCAAATCAGTTGAGAGGCTGGCAGTATGGGATAAAAGGAAAGGACAAAACATGGATTCTCACCATTCTACTCACAGCAGCATGATATTCTACCGACTATACCACTGATTTTTTTTTTCATTACTAAAATTGGAACTGAATCCGTGTAATTCTCACATCTAACAGCTCATCTCAGAAAGGTCAACCAAATAAGATCAAAGAGCGTTTCCGTGTCTGTGGTGAGGCAGAGTGTGAAAAAGAAGATGCCAGCCACATTGAAATAGAACACAGAGCCGGCTCTAAGTGAGCTGGGCCACTCAGTCCATAGACCAAACCATCCCTCTGGGCCCAGCCAGGCACTGCAGAGATCTCTGGTTTCACAGATGTAGGATAAAAGGGTAAACCTCAGCGAGTTCTGTAACCAGGTCTCTGTTCTCCCCACTGTGAACAAGTCAGTGAATAAAGGTGCCAACACCCTCTGGTTCTACCTGCCACTAACGTACTCTCGGACCCTGTGATGCTCAGCAGCCTGGCTGAGGGGGACAGGCATGGAATTTGGACTCAGATGTCATTGCTCCACCATTTACTATCATAACTAGGTAGGCAGCATTGGGCAAGATAGGGGACCTCTCTGAGTTTCAGTTTCTTTTTCCAGAATTCTGCCCACATTGACTTAATCCAGCCTAAGTTTACTTGCAACCTAGCATTTGTTCTGAAGTTCAAATGTGATAATAAATGCCAGAGCCTTGTGTACTTTTAGCTGCTTACATTGTACTCATCATTGTCATCATCAACAATAATTATGAGTAGGCTCTCTTTTCCAGAAACAGCACCCACCTAGGCAGTGGAGGACTAGGGGTCCATTCTTCCACAGCAGGTGTATATGAGCTCTTGACACGTTTTCCAAAGGCCACAGAGGCCAGAGGACAAGAGCCTGGGCTCTCAGGTAGATAATCCTGGCTCCGAGTTTTGCTCACGCCCCTCCCAGCTATGTGACCCTCTGCAGCAGGGTTCCCACTGTGAAATGAGGACAGTAATGATGCCGACTATAAAGCATTTTCTGAGATCAATCACAGGATGCGCTTTGCTGGACATGTAGAAAGTGCTTGGTATAGGGTATCCATTTATTATTGCTGTTGTCATTATCAATGATTTTGAAGCTTCTTGGTAAATTGTACATCTTGCCACCTCCCTCCATCAAGATTTATTGATCAGTTGGTGTGGGCAGGGTAGTGTTGGACATTGCCCTTCAAAGTGGAGCCCAGTGGGGAAGGATTAGGGTGAGGTCTTGTCTTTGCTTCACTAGGACCCTCAGATATCGGCAGCTAAGAGCAGTAGCCTGGGGTGATGACTTTGGGCTCTCATAAGGATGATGACATATTTGTTGTTGGGGCACCTCGGAGGAAGTGGAAGGTGGAGGCCTAGTTCAGAACTGGGGTGACTCAAATAATGGTGTTCTTGAGTCTCTGGTTCTCCTTGGTTACCGCATCTTCGCAGACTGTGAAGTCATCTCATCGTTCCTTCCTCTTTATGAACCACATTGGTGCCAACACACTTTGTTCTCTGGTCCCTTTAAACATTTACAAATGAACCCCACCCTATTTTGCCCTTGGAGCTAAGAACATCTGACTCACGTATGTAATGCTGTTGATTCATTAATTGTAGAGTGCTCTTCTTCATCATGCTACATGTTAAAAACACATGGGGGTCCCCAAAATTAAAAGGAAGTATGTGAATTCAATAAATGTGTTTTTATACTTTCTTCTTTTTTAACAAAATATATATATTTTTATTGATTCCAGAGAGGAAAGGAGAGGGAGAAAGAGATGGAAACATCAATGATAAGAGAGAATCAGTGATTGGCTGCATTCAGAACACCCCCCACTGGGGATTGAGTCCACAATCCAGGCTGGGAATTGAACCATGATTTCCTGGCTCATAGGTAGACACACAACCACTGAGCCACACCGGCATTTTGAAATTCCAGATCTACCTTAATGCTGCTATGCAAGGTCAGAAAATATGGGTTCTAGTCACTCCCTTTGTAACTCACCACTGTGTAACCTGGCACGAGTGAAACTCTCTACATGTTCGTTTTTCTACTGGTTAAAGAAAGGAATTAGAGTAATTTCAAATTCCTTCAACTCCAATACTATTCAGTTTGTGATTTTGGGATCCTTTCGTTATACTTTGGATTTTAAAGACCATACCACCAGAAGGGGGCAGCAGAAGCCAGTGTACCTACCAAGGAAAAGCCCCTTCTCTGAAGGCTGGAAGTTGTTCCTTGTCAAACTCTAGGATTATGTTAAGATTGTATCATTGAATGGACTCATTTTAGAACTAAATTTGTTCTAAAATAGAGACAGATGAGTCCCAGTGTCTATGAATTTAATGATGAGTCAAAATGGGTAATATGAGTTAGAATGTTTCCACTGAGGAGATAGAGAGCTTTTATTTCCAATTGATTGCTGGCATGAAGCCCACTGGTTATAGAGTTTGTGTTTTCAAATAGGATTTTAATACGCTCTTTTTCTTTTCTCTCAGAGTGGTTGCAATCATGATTTTTTTGAGTCACTCAGAGTTGGGTTCCTTTAATGGTTTGTGTTACTTTGGGCAAATGAGCTAAACTTTTTCAGCCTCAGTTTACACATCTGTAAATGGGCTTGGTAAGTATTCAATGAGGTAATTTACATGAAGTGGTTATGGTTATCCCTATCCTAGGCATGCAGGAGTGCTCAAATTGATTATGAGAGGGAGTTTCTAGTAATTTTGAAGCAAATTTTTGCTAATGGGATGGAAACAAGGGTGATGTTCAAAATGGATTTTTGAAAGAATTTGTAAAAATGCAATGCCTTTCCAGAACTGCACATAACACATAGTTTTTTTTTAAAAAATACTATACACATATTTCAATAACATTGCCAATTTTTTAAAAAAAATGTGTTTTTATTGATTTGAGAGAAAGAGAGAAAGGGAGTGGGGGGAGAGAGAGAGAGAGAGAGAGAGAGAGAGAGAGAGAGAGAGAGAGAGAGAGAGAGAAGAAAGAAATGTTGATCTGCTGCCTCCTATATACCCCCTACTGGGGATTGAGCCTGAAACCCAGCATGTACCCGGACCAGGAATCAAACCTGTGACCTTTTGGTCATGAGATGACACTCAGCCAACTGAACCATACCAGCCAGGGAATAGCACATACTTTTATTTGAGTGAGTGAGAGAGTGAATTCTCATCTATAATCTTAGGCGTAACCATCTTGAAGGGTAAGTCTGTCATCACCCTGGGGTCTGAAAGTCTGAAAGTTTTAAGAGTAAAATTGTGCTCAGATGAAACACATTTAATTCCCTAACTCCAAGAGTGTTGTTTTTGCAGTAGTAGACTAACTATACCAGGAGTCAGAAAATTTCTTTTGTGAAGGGCCAAATAGTACATATTTTAGGCTTGCAAGCCATACTGTCTCTGTTGCAACGCCTCAGTTCTGCCTTTTTAGTGCAAAAGCAGCCAGGCACACACATAAACAAATGGGTGTCACTGTGCTTCAATTAAATGTTATTGTTAGACACTGAAATTTTAATTGCCTGTGATTTCCATGTGTTCCCCGTCATTATTCTTTTGATTCTTCCTCAATAATTCAAACTTTATAAAAATGATTCTTAGCTCTCAGGATTTGGCCTTCTGCCATAGTGTGCCAACTCTTGAGCTATACCACCCAGATACAGGACAGATTCCTTAGAAAGGGCAGAGGTCAGTCAGTTCTAATAGGGCTCTTCCAGAACATTCACTGATTGATCATTGCCTACCTACTAGATTGTAAGTCCTTTGAAGATAAAATGGTGCTTTTATGCTATAGTTTTACATTTAAACTTTATTTTTCATGCTATAAAATCAACACATGCTCATGTAAAAAATTAAAACACTATAAAGTGAAAGTTCCTTGTATTCCAAACATTGCCCACCCTCCCATTCCACCCCTACCCTACCCCAAGTGACCAAGATAAAGAGATTAATTCCTGTAGCATTTTGAGATATATTTGCTTAAGATCATTCTTCCTCTAACATGGTAACATTTATCATTATTCTTTACAACATTTTCAAGTGTTTTATGAAATTTTTATATTGTTTTAAACTTGCTTTAAAATTCATTCAACAATTTTGTTCAACAAATTTTAACCACAAAGGCCATTATGGATTATGCATATATAATAGTAGAGGCCTGGTGCACGAAAATCGTGCACTGGAGGGGGAGTCCCTCAGCCTGGCCTGTGCCTTCCTGCAGTCCAGGACCCACTCCCCCCAGAGTCAGACATCCCTCTCGCAGTCCTGGGCTCTCACAGTCCAGGACCTCTCGCTCCTTACCTCCCGCCTGCAGCGGAAGCAGGAGAGGCTCCCACCACTGCCACTGCACTCACCAGCCATGAGCCCAGCTTCTGGCTGAGCAGTGCTCCCCCTGTGGGAGCGCACTGACCACCAGGGGCAGCTCCTACATTGAGCGTCTGTCCCCTGGTGGTCAGTGCGCATCATAGCTACCAGTTTGACAAACGATTGGCCGGTTGGCTGGTGGCTTAGGCATTTCTATATATAGATAGATGTATCTACATCCTGTACATCTTTGCATGTCAGTACTCTTGGACTAGGGAGGTGGTTTGGGACCACCCAAACCATCTTTGATTGTGGCTTAATGGGTTCCTAACACCTATCTTCAAAGTTTCGCTTAGAAGGTCACTGCGGTACTGCTTCAGAGAAATGACACCCACCCTAAGGGTTAGCTCGTGACTCAGGCATCTTAGAGAGTTTCCAGTGATTAACACATGATACATGGGATATTTTACAGTTAAGACTTTTAGATTTGAAAATATTTCAAAATTATGCAAAAGTAGTAATAAGAAAAAATGTAATTGCCTATAACACTTCCACTTAAAGTCAGATGCATTTATCCTGTTAGTATTTCTTTTTAGTTTTGAGTTTAATGCTCCTTGGCTTGAGGCCCCTTCTTCCATCTTTAACGCCAGCAATGTAGCATCTTCAAATCTCTCTCTCCCTCTGACCTCTTCTTCCATCATCATGTACCTGACTTTAACATTTTTGCCTACCTCTTAGAAGGGTCTTGGTGAATACATTGGGCTCAGTAGCTAGTCCAGGATAAATCTTTCCATTTTAAGATCTTTGGCTTAATCACATTGCAAAGTCTCTTTTGCCATGTAAGGAAACATATTCACAAATTCTGATGATTAGGTAGTGGACACCTTCAGGTGTCATTATTCTGCCTACCATGGTCTCCCAACTGTTTGAGAGACAAATGCCTCATTCTTCTCTAGACCAGATTAATAATGTATTCTGATTAGTAAAAACATTTATTGATAATTTGTTTACACACACCTCCGTATTCATATATATGTTTTGAAATATACTCCTCCCAAATAAATGTTGAAAGGATGGAATTTAAATACATGTAAATAGACACTCTCATTTTCCCCATACCCAGTGGATGGCCTTGTACCGTCATGGTAAGCACCAACCCCTCTTTGGAGACCACTGTTCTGGATCATCCTTTTTCTAGATTCCATGCAAATCATTGTACTGGACATTCCTTCTTGCATCCTTGCTGCATACCATGCTTTGTACTTGGTACAATTGTGCTTCAGCTCTTGTATAATGAGGTCCTCAAGAACACAGGTGCTAATGTCAATCATACAGGCTCAAGTCCCAGCTCCCCCACCTGCAACCTGTGTGATCTTGATCAAGTTGCTCAATCCTCTGAGCCTCAGTGTTTTCACGGGCAGTATGAGAGTGTCTACCCATAGGGTTGCTCCTGAGGATTATATGTTCATTGGACTATTAGTAACAATATGACATTAGATGACATTCTTTTGAGTTTAATTCTAGGCCCTTCAATAGGGTTTAGTCTTCTTACCTGTGCTCGGCACCTATTTCCTGACTCCTTCTTAGGCTGGTTACCCCCAGTTGAAGATCCCTCTCATCTTTTGTATGTCAATTTCCTTTCATTCTATATTAGTTTCCCAGGGCTGCAGTAACAAAGTACCACAAACCAGGTGGCTTAAAACAAAAGGAGCTTATTGTCTCACAGTCCTGGAGGCAAGAAGCCTGAAATCCAGATGTCAGCAGGGCCCTGCTCTCTCTGAAAGCTCAAGAGGCCGACCTTTCCCCTCCTCTCCCAGCCTTTGCTGACCCCTGGAACTCTTTGGTTTATGGCAGCATCACTCCAACCTCTGCCTCCATCCTCACATGGCCTTCTCTGTGTCTCTCTCTGCCTCCTCTTCTCTTCTTATAAGGACACCAACCATGGATTCAGGGCCTATCCTAAGTCTAGGATGACTTCATCCAAAGATCCTCAACTAATTACAGCTGCAAAGACCCTATTTCTAAATAAGGTCACAACCTGAGCGATTCTAGAGACATGATCTGGGGCAGGGAGAACAATATTCAAACCACTACAATTCCCCTCTCACAGAATTGTTTTTCTTACAAGTTTTAGGAGGCTCCTGCCTTTTCCTGACGGTGTTTGTGTCAGAGTTCGGGGCCTTGAGAATGTGGGGCCAGGAGAGCACAGACGACAGACACGAAAATCAATGGTCTTGACTTGTCTAACCCACATCCTGGAGCCCTCCGTGTCACTACTCTTCACAAGGAAGAAAAAAATCACTGATTTGCGTTTCTTGTTGCTAGTTTGTATACAACACTGCGGCCCTTGTACTGCTTCCCACTGGGGCTTTTGGTGTTTTTTGAAGGAAAAAAGAAAAGAAAAGAAAAAGTGCTGTTTCGTTATCATTCCGCAGTGTATGTGTTTGCTAGATGCCTCCCCCATTAGATGACTCCAATTTAAAATATAAATTAGCCCTGACAAAACTGACCCAGGCTGGCTTTTCTCTGTGATGGTTTCCATTTCAGGCTTATCCATCACAAATGACTGTAGTCTAACAGGATTCTGACAGAAAAGGGGTAGGAGTTTTGAATTCTTACCTGCAGTTTCCAGCTCCAGGGGATAATAGCAGAGAGTAAAACAACAATAACCGAGTTGTAGAGTATAAAACATGCCGCGTTCTCCCTTGGAGTTCTGTGCTCTGAGATGTTCAGCAAGTCACTCTCTCTGTCCATAAGCTCTCCTGTAGCAAATTACGAGCCTTATGAAACCGATCACATTTCTCCTTTTGCCTTGCGTGTGAAGAAGCTTGGGGGAAATGATGCTCAGTTTGAGTAATTATTAGCCTAGGTATTTATTCCATTCAGGTCTGTCTTGTGTGGCATTACATTCTGTTCCTATCAGAAGATTGTACTGCACGATGATTTTGCATCTTTTCTGGACATTTTCTCCTGCCCTGCCTTCTATGACACTGCTCTTCTGCCCATTTCTTCATTTCCTCTGCCCAACTGTTAAGCACAGCGTTTCCCAGGACACCTGCTCTTCTCTCTCTGGACATTCAGCCCTTGGATTTCTTATGCACTCTGAGGATTTGAATGGCTCCCCAGATACTGATGACTCTCAGAGCAGTATCTCCCGCTCAACCTTGATTCAGATTCAAAACCATTTATTGAGCACCAAGTATGTGTCAGAAAGTGTTGGGGTTCCCTTGCTGAGCAGGCAGAGGGGGACCCTGTCCAAATGGAGCTTAATTCTAATAGCTCTCACTGAACTACGATGTTGGCCGTTGTGCCTCTCCCTCTACCCACCCTCTCCAGCCGCCTATCCATACTCCATCATTCTCACCCTTGTAATGTTAGGCTTAAATAACCTTCCCTAATGTACTGTAAGTTTTGTGAGAGTAGGGCCATGGCATATTCATCTCAGCGTTCTTAGTGCCTTGAACAGTGCTTAGCACTTAGTAGGATTCTCAGTATATTTTCCTTGTTGAACTCAAAGATCAGTTATATATAAATGACTCCACATCTCAGCTAAAACTTCACATTCTCAAGGACACTTTTCTCAACCCTCCAAACAGGTCAGCCATCCTCATGGTATGGACCTATGATACCTTATATTAATTCTTCCCAGAATTTTGCATAATTATAACTGTTTTTCAACTGTTCACATTATTTGTTTAAATTCAGTCTTCTGCACTAAGTTGTAAATTCATTGACAAGGTCAATGGCACAGCTACCATAAGTATTTGGCCTATAATAAATAGTCAATAAATATGTGTTAACTGATAGAGTGATACATTTTCTTCCTGGATATAAATCTTTCCATTGTTGGGGCCTACAGAAAACTTAGACCTGATAGCCTGCTGGCCTAATGCCTCATTCTACCTATCTATAAAATGGGATGTTCCTGTGGGGTAATGTTGGGTAGCAGGTAAGCTTTAGATAAAGCCATATCAAATGTTCATAAATAAATTGTACCATAAAAGATGATATTAAAAGATTAAACACATCAACTGAAATTCCAGCTCAGCTTTGAAAGCCTATTTCAAAATATGATTATTTCATTGTCGCACAGGAAAAATAGACATTTCCTCTCCTTTTTCCTACCCAGCCCCTGAGACGACAATTCGTGGAGAAAATGAAGTTGAAACAGAACAGGTAAACATTTTTGTGAAGATTTGAAGTATGTGACTTAGGTTTTTAAAATCTACATCAGGGGTTTGCAGGAATGGATTAGGGAGAGAAACTATATAGAAGCTGCAAAATGCATCGCAAATGTTCTGAAATAGCAAAGGAATTTGTAGACTTGTACTCTCAGCAGAAATAACATAACTATTATGACTTCTATATGCACAAATGCTTTGAAAAGCAAAAAACAAAAAATAAAAATACATGGGAAATCATTGTGTGTTTCTTCCAATTGGCCCAGGATTAGTGACACCCTGCAGAATTGTCACCTGCCACCATTTTTTTCCCAAATGAAAAAATATAAGTGAGGAAAGTGGCAGTGCTTTACATTCACAAATCTCAATATGTGGCTCGACAGAAGACAGAGAGATTCTCATATCTGCTTAGATTCTCATTTCTCCATACCATCACACCCCATGTAACCTCTGGGAATCTCCACTGTACAGCTCAGAAGAGAAGGACAGTCAAAATGGCCAGTAATGTCTCATGAACATCATTTTAATCTCATGGGTTCCCTGGCTACACTTTGAGAATCACTGCTATAGGAAATGTGACATTGAGTTCCATTTTTCTCTTTGATCTTATTGCCTCTAGAAGTCTGAGTCAGCCATGAGAAGGACTGCACAGGGTCTGGGAGAGCTCAAAGGACTCAGGCAGTGCCCAGCCTAGTGATTTGACAGTGAACACAGCACACAGCACCATTTTTTAAAAATTTTTTTTTTTACCCTCAGATCCCTGTGCCCCACAGCCCATATCTGGTCAATGTTTTGGGTTTTTAGAAAGTAAAGAAAAACTTGTTTTAATATATTTGTGTTGATTTCAGAGAGAGGAAGGGAAAGGGAGAGATAGAAATATATATTGACTGCCGCCTGGACGTCCCCTACTGGGGATCAAACTCACATCCACAACCCAGACATGTTACCTGACCATGTATCAAACTGGTGACCTCCTGTTGCATGGGTTGATGCCCAACCACTGAGCATACCAGCCGGGCTAAAAAATATATTTTTTTAATTTGTAAGGCTGGCTTTGTTTTGATCATGAGACACATGGGGCAAAAGGTGGTGAGATGCAGTGAAGCTCTGGCCGTTGGAGGGTGTGGTTGGGACGGGAAACTCATGTGAGTGCGAATATTCAGAAACAAGTGGCCCAATCATCTTCCCTGTGTCTCACAGTTGAGCGGGGTGGACAGCTCCTTCCTTGCGAAGATCATTGCTCCCTCCCTGGGATTTGTGCTGTGTGCATTAATTGTAGCGCTTCTACTTCGAGGTAAGGATGGGTGAAGCCCTTTAGAGCTATGGAGACTCCAGGAGGACGTGGGAGCAGATCGATGCTGCTTCCTGCTCCTTTTCTCCATTTCCCAGAGTCCCTTTCTGTCCTTGTCTCTATCCTGGTCAAGGAGGTGATGGGTAAAACCATTCTCCTGAGGATGCTAAAGGCTTCGTGTATCATCTTCCTAATAGAGTTCTGTTTTGGGGGAAATAAGAGAGCACCTTCACTTATTGGACACTTACTCTGTGTCAATCCTGACTAGACTCTTTTTGTGTTTTTTTAATCCTCACCCGAGGATATTTTCCCATTGATTTTAGGGAGAGTGGAAGAGAGAAGGAAAGACAGAGAGAAACATGGATGTGAGAGCAACACATCAATCAGTTGCCTCCCTGCACAAGCCCAACCAGGGCCTGGGCCTGGGAGGAGTCTGCAGCCCTAGACTCTTGAAGTGCCTAACACATCCCACACTCATGAGTGCCTTAAGTGGAAAGTGCTCTTATTATTAGTGTCTTGGGTGGAGGAAGCCCTGGCCCAGCCTCCCCCTCTGGCTAGGATTGTCCCAGGAAGAAAGCCACGAATGATCCCTGGTCTTCTTATTTGTTCCCTTTAAGCAAGCTTTCTTAACCTGGGGTCCACAGATACAACCTAGGGGACGAGTGAGTCCCTTGAAATCATGTACAAAAGTGCTTGTACATTTTTATTTGCATTTTTAAAGGGGAAGGGTCTATAGCTGTTATTTAAATTCTCCAGCTGGTCCATGACCGTGCCCCCACCTCCCACTACAAAAAGAAGCTTTACAATACTACAGAAAGGAGTCATGAAATAGGTTTATAGTTTTCATGCAAAGGATAGGCATGTGGCACCTGGTCCTGCTATAAAATGGGGGGGGGGGGTAATTCTCTAGTCATTAACAGGAACTGTTTCAAGGTAGCAAGTGAGGAGATAAGACTAGTATTCATCTCAGCCTGTTTGAGCAACACAAGGGACACTTGTGTATTTTGAAACCTGCCCCATAGTGAACACTGGCAAAGGAAATTTACAGAGGCATGTCACAGTTTTGGATATTCTGGGTAAGCCTCATAAAGAAGTGTTTTAAAACCCAAATGAGTACTTGCATTGTGGGTGAGCAAATGACGTAGGTGTGAAGCAGCTTAACACCATTGCCCACAACGTTGGAATAACTTTGTAGTTGATGGGCACTGCCTAGGGCCTAACAAAGCAGTCATTTGATCCAGGTAAAGAAATGGCTTTCCAGTCCCCAAATTGTCACCTTTAGACTACGTCTGCTTTTCCTAAGATAGTAGTGGGCTTCCCCAGCATTTCAAATGTCCTAGCACAGCACTCTGCTTATACTGTGGCTTTGTCTTTCCAGGGAAAGTCAGGAAAATCAATTGCTTCCAGAAACACACAAGGTAATTCATCTTGCATGACTGATCATTGTAATGATAGAACAAGGTGTTACAAATGATTAGATACTACTCAGTGGTTTAATGACTTATGCTTGTGTTCTGATTAAATACAGGGTTGGAGAGATGTGACATTAGAGGTGAAAAAGAGGTGGGAATTTAGCTCACATTTTCCTCTGCCTTGGTTAACACTGTTACATTGTCCAACATGCAACTTCAAAGGCAGGTTGCATTAATAGAAGTATGCCATGCAAAAGAAAGAAGGTGATATATCACTCTATTCTGTGGTAGAAGTTCTTTGTTCAACTCTGGGCAACTCACTTTAAAAGGACATCGTTAAACCGGAGTTCATGGAGAGGAGAATGGGCAGTATGAAAAGTGAAAAACACATTGAATATCATTCCTGGGATATGGCTTCTTCTGCCCAATTATTAGTACACCCTGGGACCCATGGGAGCAAGTGTTTTTGTTTGTTTGTTTGTGTTTAATCGTTTGAAGAGTCTCTAAAAAGGGATTTTGAATATTTGTCCTGTTCTACAACTTTCTGGAAAAGGAATAAAAAGATTTGGTATAAACTGTGATGAAAACCTTGTCTTCACTTAATAATTGCATCAATACCACAATATCTGTTAACAAATAAATACTAAGAAGTAGGGAAACTGAGGCTCAGTAAGGTGACTTTCTAAGGTCACAGTTGTAGATTTTGTGTGTGTAAGTAAATACCTTTAGGTTGTGATCTACATTTTCTAATATAGAAACTTCTAACTTCCCTATTAAAATAGATTGACAAAAACCCTTTATCCCATAAGGCCTCAGTTTGGCCATCTGTGACATGAAAGAGTTGGACTGGATGGGCTCTGAGCCCTTTTAACTCTGACAGCCTCGGTTAGTTGTGTTGTAACTTATCCATTTATTCCTGGTCTTGGGGGTTTGCATTAACAGCCTCTTTTCTCTCTGTAGGCTACACAACGCTGGAGAAAGTAAAAACGTCCTCAATGACCTACAGCATGGGAGAGAAGATGAAGACGGTCTTTTCACACTATAACGTGCCACATTTTTTTAGAATGGAGGACAGGGGTAGGATGTGTGAATTGTCACAAGTCTTAGAATGTCTGTTTGTTTGCTTTTAAAGCCCCATCTATTCCATTGGTGTCATTGAGCTAGTCTTGCTTTAGTTTCACAAGTGGAAGGCACATGAGAGACCACACCTTCTCTGCCCAGTGCTTTATCTCCTTCCCAGCATCACTGCTAAGTGATCTTTCTCACTATGTTTGAATACTTTCAGTGATGATGAGCTCACTGCCACACCCAGGGGAGCCCATGCAATCTCAGGGCAGTTCTGAGACTTAGAAATCTATAAAGCAAAGTCTATCTCCAGATAGCATCTGCCTGTCAGTCCTCATTGAACTCATGGTGCTCACACAGAACACGTCTAATCTCTCCTCTACGTGGTAGTGTTGCAGAAGACCAAGAAGACCAAGGACACTTCTGAGGAAGTTGGAGGGACACTGTTTAATAACGTCAGCGGACTCAGGGAACAGCCTTCCAAATCTGAGTGAAGGAACACGCATGGGACCCTCCCTTATATCTCCCTCCCTGTGATCTTTGTCCCACAAGCATGGATTATGCTTCCGGTCCTTTTCTCTCGGGCCTTGCAAGAAGGCCCCCAGGTGTTGGGGGTCTCCAGGCCATATCCGGTGGTCTGGCCTGGTGTCAGAGTTAGGAGCCCTCCCTCTGGGCAGTGTACTGTCCACAGTCCAATGGCCTCTCTAACTGGTTCTGCAAGACCAGTATCTGGGAAAGAGGTAGTGACTTAATCATAGGTTATGAGGAATGTACACTGAGCTTACTGGCTTGGATTCAGATAACTAGCCCCAAATATCAGGGTTACATTGGAATTAGCCCTTTTAGCCTCCTCAGTAGTGCTCCAGGTACACCGGACCCTATGTCTCTGGAAATTACCTTGTTTCTGGGACATGATTTCTGGTCCCTCCCCTCCCGTAGTTGACTTCGCTGCGGATGCATTTGCATCTCTCCTTTTGTGCCCAACTGTCAGCATTGAGTGCCCCACTCCAGGGATGGTGTGAGCAGCCCTGGGTCTATGCTTCATCAATAATGCAGCAACTGATGTCATCTCCAAAACTCCTTGGTTTTCTATTATTTTCTGTTCACATTTGAGTGTCTTTAGGGGTGACCATGGTGTCACATCTTAATTCTTGCTTGGGGAATTTAATTTTGGGATCAAGAGTCCATCAGAGCAAAATGCAGTGAGTGACGTGGACATTCAACCAGGGCCAACGCATGATCTGACTGTAAGGCAACCCAGATTAAACACAGTTCGTGGAAATGTGCTCCTCAGTAGGAATAGATTTATTTTAAAACTTCCATAACTGCGGCATGAAGGACCCAGGGAGAGAGATGAAAGCAAACGGCTGTTGAATGAATGAATGGAAAGAATGTGTATCTGAATGAGGGAGGCCTCTGGTGGGGCAGAAATGTGGGAAGTCACCAGACCTGGAAGGAATTTCCCTGACATACTGCCTGGTATGTTTAGGGCAATCGCAGAAATAATGCAATAAGCAGTCTTCCAAGGAAGCCACCTTTCCTATGTCTACTCTTTTGACATTACTTTTAAGAGAGGAAAAAAAAAAGTCAGTCTCAATTCTTCATTGGTACAGCCTGTAGATTCCTCGCACGGATCCAGCAGCCCCAATGGGCCAGGCATATCATTCTTGCTTTTGGAGCTGAGAAAACAGAAGCAGAGATAGATGAAGGCACTTGCCTGAGGTCACATAAGTCCAGCCCCCAGGGACAGAACTGAGCCTTGGCAGGCAGCAAGGACCCCACACACTGGGGGCTCGAAGGAAAGACATGATGCCTGCAGAGGGCGGCATTGACCTGCTTGGTCCCAAATAGATGTTCCTTTACTCAAATCCTGAGCAGCCTGAGGGTTTTGACAGTTCTCCAATTCCCCACCCCTTTATAGTTCAATCTTCCCTGGTCCGCAAATTATTTACTCAGAATCTTATTTGCATTTGCAGAGGAATCGGCAAGTGGAGAACCTGGCAGGAGCCTTAATGAAGCCAGGTGGGACACATTGAAACGGGAATGTGTTGAACTAACTCACTGAGAGCTGAGGCCAGCTGTCAGCGGGCTTAATGAAAGGTTAACAGGAACGCGGCAATGGGTGGCTGGGGAGGCTCTCTGTCTCTCTAAAGAAAACAAAGAGTTGAGAAGTGGGCTCCCCAGGTGGAGGCAAGAGCAGAAGGAGGAAGCCACTGAGTCTGAAACAGAGTTTCATTTAGATTTATAAACAAGTTACAGTCTTAAAAAAGAAAGAAAGAAAAAAGAATGCTGTGGGTTCTCAGCTCTCTGAGATTCAAAGGACCAGGAGGGGACCTGTTCTGGAATGAGATGAATGCTAATGCGGTTAGGAAGGCGCTTGGGGAGACTGGAGCCGGCTGCTCACACAACAAGGTGGTTTCACTTTCTGAGCTGAAAAGGTGGTGTTCTGCCATCCTGGGCCTTATCCATGTTGCATATGGAGTGGGGGGACCGGGGAGCAGGAAAGACATCTTTCATTTTGTTTAGCTGGTGAAACTGAGGGCCAAACAGGGGGAATAAGTTACCTCCCTCCCCTCTCCCCCGTTGACAAGGAAACAGTGCCAGAGTACCCTAGACTTCGCTCTGCAGCCAGGTGATAGACTTGTTCTTGGAGTTTCCTAAGTCCACCTGGCTATGCCCGATTATTTACCCTCCCAAGGTCATATCCAGTAGGTTCCTGTTGGTACATGCAACTCAGCATTTCTCTTCTGTGAACCATCTTTGCCAGCACATCCTTGACCCCATGGTGGACGGCCACTCCCAGAAAGAGGAATTAGAATGAGGAAGTTCAAAGCTTGGCTCTTCTGTTGCTTTTTAAAAAACACCACCATAATTAGGGTGACCACTTGTCCTCGTTTGAAACCTCAAAGTTCCTCTCACATGCTGGGACTCCCTCAGTCCTCGGCCAGCCGGGATGGTTGGTCAATGTGAGCCCACGACTAAACTAGATCAAGAGCAGCAGCCCTCTGGTTCTTTGATTCACAGCCCCTGCTCTGGACTCTATCGCAGTGATCATTGTGTGTGCGCGAGTGGCTTTGCAGTTGGACTCAAGTAGAGTTTAATTCATTAGATCCATCATTAGAATAGATTGCTGCATCTAGATTCTAGACCCTGGCTATTCAAAATGTGGGGCTCAGACCAGCAGTATTATCATCAAGGAGGAACTCGTTAGAAATGCATATCAGTCCCTACCCTAGGACCCTCAGAATCTGCATTTCAACAAGGTCTCTCTGTGATTCACATGCACATTACAGATTAGGAAGTAAAGCATTGATTTTTCAAACTTGGCTGCACATTGGAGTCATGTGGGCAAGTTGAAAACTACTCATGCTTGACTCCCCTCTGAGGTCCCGATTTATTTGGCATGGGGAGACCTGGGTATTAGGCATTCTTTTATAGCACCTCAGGTAATTCTAATAAGCCTCAATGTTTGTAAACCACTTCTTAAGGGAGGGTAGCTTTGCTCCAGAAAGTAATGTTGCTATTAATCAGGATAACTCTTGGCCTAAGATACAAGTTTATGTGGGTCTAGTACCCCTGCATGATTTTGCTCAAAGAAATGATCAATAAAATTGCTCAAGAAGATCTGAGGACACTAGATAATCACCTAAATGTCCCCATTACTATGGATGAGGCCCATTAAAGCAATTAAGACCTAGATATAATGCAGGCATACCTTGTTTGATTGCCCTTCACTCTATTGCATTTCACTGATGTGTTTTTTTACAAGTTGAAGGCAAGACCCTCCACCAGCAAAAAAATTACGACTCGATTTATTGCGACACTCACTTTATTGCAGTGGTCAGGAACGGAACCAGCAATATCTCCAGGGTATGCCTATATTTGGTCTGTAGAAAGTGATAATGAGAAAATAGGACAGATAAACAGATAAGGATCATCTGGGTGTCAAGGTGGCACCCTTAGTCTGTTCAGAAACCTCAAACGGGTAATGAGATGACACTGAGATTTTAAGAGAAGCACAGCGGGTTTCCATGTTAAAGTAGAAATATGATAAGTGGTATTGAAAGTGGAAATATGAAAATGATAAAGTGGACAGATTTTTTTTTTTTTTTTTGCAGAACAAGAAACTAGGTAATAAGGCAACTAACCTGTTCTCTTGTACCCAAATATAATGAAAGACCCTCCTCTGGGCACAATCGTTCATTGTCTCAGTAGGATTGTATTCAGCTGCAAGTAAGAGAATGCTAAAAAGTAGGGGTTAATTAGGGAATTATTTCTCATAATTAGACACCTGGGCTTAGGCAGTTCCAGAGTTGGCCAACAGCTTCAGTAAGGTAGATATGACAGTCTCTGACGTTCTTGGGTCTTCCTCATGGTTGCGAGATGGCTGCCACAGCTCTCCTGTGCCCTCTGCACAGGCATCCCACAGAGGAAGGAAGTGGGCTTAGCTCAGCAGTATTTTCCCCTTATATGACTCGAACACCATATCAAAATGGAAAATCATTCATAGAAGTTACCAGAAGAGTTACCTATATATTTCATTGGCCATAGATTTCACTGGGTCACATGCCCACCCTTTGGCAAAGGGAAATGAGATTTCTAGGACTGATTGTTACTCAGCTCCCAGGCTGTGTACATTGCCATTCAGCCAAAATTTAGCATCAGTCAGCCTGGGAGAAACTGGGAGTGGATGTTGGGTAGACAACATTGATTTCTGCCACATTCACTCATCCCACAAAAGCTTCTTGTCTCCCATGTTCCCGAGGGCCCTGCTGGGTGCTGAGGTATAGCCACAAACAAGACAGACCCACTCCCTGTTCCCAGGCAGCTCACAGACTACAAAGCCATTTCTCTCTTTATTATGCCTTTCATGATTCCAAATATTTGTACCTGAGGAGCAAAAAGAATGAAGGGATGAAAAGGAATGTTTAGAATTCTGCACACACACCTCCTTGAAGCTGGGAAACCATCCCTTTGATGCGAGTGTCGGGAGTCAATGGAGGAACGAGACGGAAACATTTGGCCCTGGGAGGCGAAGGCAAATGATAACAAACACTCTCAGCTGCCATGAAGCTTTCTAAGGGTGGCAAAGTGGTCAGCTTGGTGAAAGTGCAATGTTAGAGGAACGGGAACAGCCACTTCTACATTTCTCTGCTGTCTCATACTTTTCCAAGCAGTTTCAAACACGTAGTACTCTGTGTCTGAGGAAGGGCCCCTCTCCATTTTATAGAGGAGAAAAGTGGAAAGAGGTTCTGTAATTCCATAAGGTAAGGTGACTCTGGGTTCCCAGCATAGTGAGTGAGGCAGATTGGAATTAAGTGTCCTGATTCCTCCCATGGATCAATGTCATCTTTACGGGGTGCCCGCCATGTGTGCCTAGCTTTGCACTTGGACCTAGTAACAGGGCTAGTAGTCATCACTAACACAATTTGTGCACTTGCTGTGTGCCAAGCACTGCCCTCAGCACCTTACCTGCATTATTTCACTTAATCCTAACAGTCTCTCTATGAGGGAGTTGCCAGTGTGATCCATGTTTGACAGATGAGGAAGTGCAAGCTTTGATAGTAGCTGGTCCGCAGTGGAGCTGGGATTCCAACTCCTGAGCAGCTTCCAAACCTCCGGCCTTATCCCTGAGCTGTGGCCCCTCCGGGTGTACCAGTACCTCCTTGATCTCTTAATGATCATACTCCTGTGTAGGTGGAAAGGACTACTCAATTGGGAGTTTTCAGTTTCCCCCTAATTGCCTTGCCGGTTTGAATATGACAAAGATGAAAATAGGCGGGGTGGTGGTGGTGGGGGTGGGGGTGGGTTGTGAAGGACATGAAGCCAGAAGAGACTTGGGGCCTGGGTTTCACATTCTTGAATGACCAGCATTGACTATTCAAAATATACCACAAATTCAGCTTCCTCCCCTCTTTTAAAATATGCCTTGATAGACTTCAAAAAAGCAAAAGAGAAAAGAAGTGGCCTGGGCCCCACACTCCTGCAGAGACCCCTGTGCGTCCTCCTCCCTGGCTTTGTCCTCCTCCCTGGCTTTGTCCTCCTCCCTGGCTTTGTCCTCATTCTTCCTTTTATCTCTGATCCCTTCCCCTTTTATCTCTGTTCCTTACATTGTTTCTTTCCTTCCCCTCTCTGCTCCCTCTGAGAGGCCCTGGGTGTCTTATCTCCTTTCAGCAGCTCCATCAACTAAGTCCTGTCATTGTTTTCTCCTGATTTGGAATGCCTCTGCATCACTTTAATCTGTTCCTCTGAGTTTTGGATTTCAATCTCTTCCCAAATAATCTCAGACTCTTCTTCACTGAGATGAAAAAAAAAAAAAAAAAAAAAAAGAAAGAAAAGGAAAGAAAAGAACAAAAGGCCTGAATGAGATGATACAACCTGACAATACCCTCTGGTTCGGTATCAAGATGATTAGAAGAGACAGCAGAGTCTTGCTTCACCTTAATACCCTGCACATGCACTGGTGGGAAAAAGCCTTGTAATTAATCAAAGACTTACCATCAACTAATGTTATAGCCTCCCCATACTCCTGAATTTTAAAAAACCCCACTATTTAAAAAAAAAATTGCAATACAGCACATGGAAAGAGCACAGGTCTTGGAGTCCAACTGTCCCAGAACCTTGAAGCTGCCTCTTGCTGGGCTGGGTGACCCAGGAACAGTTGCTTGGTTTTTCTAAGTCTCTGCTTCATCATCTAGAAACTGGGAGTAATTGGACACTTCTCATAAATAAGCATTAAGTATAGCAATGCCAGTAAAGCAATTGGCACAGTGGTTGGCACAGGTAGGTGCTCTGTGACTGGTAGGCACTGTTGTTAATTCATTCTCCCGCCTGGGCATGTGTAGCATGTGTTTATTGAAACTTGTGGGCAGGACCGGTGTATCTCCAGTGAGGATACCTCCAGTGTGCTTGGATAACTGGATCCTTGAACCTGCAGGCTATCTCAGAAGCTGTGTATATAGCCTTTCATCTGTGGTTCTCCTCTTTGGAGAGCTTAAGAATCGTCTTGGAACGTGGTGAAATGCAGATAGCTGGGGCCAATCCCAGAGATGCTGACTCAGGGAGTCTGGAATTAGGTCCTAATACCTGCATTTTAAAAATATCCTCAACCAGTGGAATTCTGTAGGTCTGAGAGTGGCTCACAGGCTCATATTCAAACAGTGCTTGCATTAGCCTTCCAGATCCCAACCACTCTGTCTTGCCATCCTTTCTGAGCTCTGTCTGCTTTACCTTTGCTTGTCTTTGGACTCTGTGTTCAGTGCTGGTTTTGGTCTTCCTTGGTCCACCATGGTCAACCCCAAAGCACTGCCCAGTTCATATCTGGTTCTTACAGCTATTGCTTCTGGTACACAGCTAATTTTCTTGAACACTCCTCCTGCCTGAGATTTGGCTCTGCCTTCATTTTGCATTCCATCTCAAATTCTTCCAAGGCGACGTACTCCTGTGGTCTCTGTACACCTGTTACAGCTGTCATTTGCTATCCTTCCCTGCCTCTCATTGATGCTGTTGATCACAGCTACCCTTTTGGACTCCCCGTATGATGGAAGATCTTGGAAGACGGCAAGAGCACCATTTTGAATTTGAATCATGATTGAAAAACACCAGGAGTGTAGTGTGTAGACAATGCACAGAATGGTTATTGCCCCTAAAACATATGCTGAGTTATTTTTTATTTCTATTTTAAATCTATCTCATTATATCTTGGCTCATTGTTTTTCTACCCCTGCTCAATGATGAAGAATATAAGAAAAATGCTCTGGTTTTTATCTGGATTTAAGGTTTTGCAGTGCATTGAATGGGACATCATGCAATTATTTAAACACATCTTCATGCAGACATAAGCCAAAAGTAGCAGCCAGGTCAGGCTGAAACGTGCAAACTCAAATGGGTCAGGGAGGTAACTCGCATGTTTTCTCTCTGTTCCCATCCCCGTCACTGGCTCACACTCTACTCTCAAATATTCTTTAAATGAATGAAGGTGGGTCTATTTCTCAATGTTTGAAGGGAATGATCAGGCTGCTCTCTGCATTCAAGTCTTCTCCCTGCTTGTTCCTGAAACAGTTTTCCTTTCTTCATCTGTGTCTGAATGTGCTCTGCTTTGCCACTGCTCCTTCTTAAAATGGGTTACTAAGAAGATAAGTAATCCAATTAAAAATGGGCAAAGAATTCATTCATTCACTCATTTATTGTTGATCCTCACCCAAGGATATTTCTTCCCGATGCTTTTTAGAAAGAGTGGAAAGGAGGAATGAAGAGAGAAGAAAAGAAAGAGAGAGAAACATCGATGTGAGAGAGAGAGAGAGACATCGATTGGTTGCCTGGAATCAAACTTGTGACACTTTGGTGTGTGGGCTGATGCTCTAACCACTTGGATACACTGGCCAGGGAAAAAATTGGCAAAGAATTTAAATAGAAATTTCTCCAAGAAGACAAATGAATGGCCAATATGGACATGAGATGCTTACTATCATCAGTCCTTAGGGAAATGCACATCAAAACCATAGTGAGATGCCACTCCACACCCACTGGGATGGCTGTAATAAAAGACAGACAAGAACAAGTTGACAAGGTGGAGAAATGGACGCCTCATCCATTGTTGGTGAGAATGCAAAATGGTGCAGCTGCTTTGGAAACAGGCAGTTTTATACAATGTTCAATATAGTTACCACATGACCCAGTGATTCTTTGAGTAGGTACATAATGCCTCCCTAAAATAACACATGAAAACTTGTACCAAATGCTCATAGCAGCACTACTTATAATAGCTCCCCAAATGGAAACACCTCAAATGTCCACTAGCTGATAAATGGGTGAATAAAATGTGACATATCCACACAATGGAATCTATTTGGCAATGAAAAGATAATAAGTACTGATTTATGGTATAACGTGTATGAACCTCAAAAACATTATGCTAAGTGAAAGAAGTTAGACATGAAAGACAAGAATCTGTATGGCTTCACTTATATGAAATGTCTAGAGTAGGTTAATCTACAGAGACAAGGATTAGTGGTTGCTTTAAGATTGAGGGTATAGGTTACTTACAGTTGAGGAGTGACTACTAATGAGCACAAGGTTTCTTTTTGGGGTGATGAAAATGTTCTAAAATTAGATGGTAGTTCTGGTTGTACAACTCTGCAAATATGTTAAAAAACATTGACTTGTACGCCTAAAATAGGTGAATTTATAGCATGTAATTTACAAGTCAGTAAAGCTGTTAAAAATAGGGTTGC
Source organism: Eptesicus fuscus (assembly GCF_027574615.1). NCBI lineage: Eukaryota > Metazoa > Chordata > Mammalia > Chiroptera > Vespertilionidae > Eptesicus > Eptesicus fuscus. Next base: position 92,171,233 of record NC_072478.1, on the reverse strand, counting down.
TTGAAATGAATGCAGAGGTCTGACCACCATAGAACAGAAAGAGGCCATCACATTTTTCTTCAATGCAACCCAAGACCACATTCATCTTATAAAGAGAAATATCTCACCCTGTTACTTCATACTGAACTTGGGGTAATTAAAGTTTCCCTGGCCTGTATTGCTGGCTGGCCTATTGTTATAAGTGTGAATACCACATGAGAGGATTCTGATGTTGCCTGGAGAAGGAAGACATTTGTGGATGATCTGTGTGTGTGTGTGTGTGTGTGTGTGTGTGTGTGTGTGTGTGTGGCAGAAAGGAAAAATGAGAAGGCAAAGGTAATACTCCAGCCAAACAGAAAGCTTTCAATTGCAAATCTTACCCAAAGAAAAAATTTAAATGATTTTTGCATTAGTTATGTTATTATATAAAAATCACCCTGAAAAAAAAAAAGAAGATAATATAATTGAAATTGAAAAAAACAAAATCACCTGGTTGCTTATTGGTTAGAGAGTCAGCCCATGTGCTGCTGAAGGGTTGAGGGTTTGATTTCCGGTCAAGGGCATGTACCTGGGTTTCAGGTTCGATCCCCGACCCTGGTCTGGGCACATGCAGCAAGCAATCAATTGATCTCTCTCTCTCTCTCTTTTTGTCACTCTCACTCTGCCTCCCTCCCTCCCACTCTTACCAAAAATCAATGGAAAAAGATATCCTCGGAGGATTAATTAAAAAAAAATTATACATACAATTTAAATATTTTATCTCTTTCAACTTCTTCCTGTCATGCCCAGTCCCCTTCCCTGGAGAAAATCACCATTCCCTGTTTTGTGTATTTTTCCCAAATGCTTTATTGATAAACAAGCATGGTGTATATATTCATATACATTCTATTATACAAAAAAGATTATAGTGTACAATTGTTTGGTACCTTCTTTTCTACTACATAATATGTTGTGGATATCTTTCCCTATTAGCATGGAAAAATCTACTTAATTTATTTTTAATTGTTGAAAAATATACTAAAGATTATTATGAATGTGTCATATTTATTTAACCAGGTTCCTGTTGGTGAATAGTTAGATTGCAACCAACCCTCTGTTATTATGGACTACATGCAGTCTTAAGTGTATATCTTTGAGCATGAATAGGAACACAACTGATAGTAAATTCCTTTATGCAGGATTGCTCATTCAAAGGCTACGTTTAATTAAAATCTTGCTAGGTAGTTATTGCCAAAGCCCCCTCCAAACCATTTTCCCAACTTATACTTCCACTAATTTTGTTATGAAAATGCCAGTTTTTCTTGTAAATAACATTTAATTAGATTTGTTTTCCAGCCTAACAATCTTTAACTTTTAACTAGAGTAATTTATTTATATTTGAGTTACTGATATGATTTTTTTCAAGTACATTTGAATTTTATTAAAATTCAGCTTACAAACTCTTCACATACACTGATTTGTTGGGGCTTAAGGGTAAGAATATCAATGTCTTTATACACCCTTTGGACCAAAATAGGACTTCAGTTGTTTTGGAGTGGATTTGAAGGGACCTCTAAGGAGATGTGGAATTCCACTGCAGATATGATTTTGGTTTAAATCTAGTCTTACTTTGAGCTTTCTATTTGTTTGGCATACTCTATGCTTCTTTTTATCTTTTTTATTTCTTTTGGACTGATTTATTTTAAACTAATTTTTTTCTCTATTGGGTTGAAAATTATGCAGTGATTTCAATATTTTCAGTGTTTTTTATAGAAGTGATTACATGCATCTTTATTATTTCAACATCTGTCAATATTATTACTTTCCTCCTAGATTATCCAAGACCTAAACCACTTTATTTCCATATAATCTTCTTTGGATATATGCTATTATCATGCATTTTAATTATATGTAAATTTATTAATTCAACATGATATTGTTTTACAAATTCAACATTTACTCAGTTTTACCACTTGCATTGCTCTTTATTCCTTTCTGAATTTCTGTATTTCCATCTGGTTTTATTTTTCTTTTGCCTAAAATACAGCCTTTAGCATTTTCTTAGTGCAGGTCTGTTTGCAGTGATCTCTGATAGTTTTTATGTATCTTAAAATGTCTTTATTTGGCTTTCATTCTCCGGAGAATTTTTCCTGGGTTTAGACTCGAGGTTGGCAGTTACTCTCAGCATATTGACAATAACTTAGTAGTCTCTTCTGGTTTCTATTCCTGCTGGAGAGAAATCAACTTTTACTCCAACAATTGCTCTTTTCAAGTTAATATTTTTATCTCACACTGAAGATATTTCTTTCTGTCTTTGATTTTCTGCAGTTTTATTATTATGTGTCTAGGTCTGGGTTTCTTTCTATTTATCCAGTTCAGGACATCTTGAATCTATACATTCCTGTATTTAATCAAGTCTGGAGAATTCTTAGCTATTACTTCTTCAATTTTTTTCCTCAGCCCATTCTCTCTCTTCTTTCTGTATTTGAACTAAAAACCCTCATTTTCTCAGCATATCATTCATATTTCATAGCCTCTCTTCTGAATTTTCCATCTTTTGTCCCTCTGAGCAACATTGTGAATTGTTTCTTCTATCCTTTTTAAAAATATATGTATGCTTTTATTGATTTTTAGAGGGACAGGAAGGGGTGAAAGAGAGAAAAACATCAATGAGAGAGAAACATTGGTCAGCTGCCTCCTGCATGCCCCCTACTGGGTATCTAGCCCACAACCCAGGCATGTGCCTTGACCAGGAATTGAACCATTGAGCACACTGACCAGGCATCTTCTATTCTTTTTAGAGTTCAAATTCTCTTTTAAGTTGTGTCTAATATGATATTTAACTAATTCGCTGGGTTCCTAGTTTCAGTTATTTTTAAATCAGTTCTTGAATTTGTATTTGGCTCTTTTTCAAATTTGCTATGCCAATTTTTATAGTCCCCAGCCAAAATGTTCAAACTTTAGCTTTTTTAATTAAAAAATTATATATTCCATAAATATATGATATCTATATGTATGTCTATTACAAAAAAATCAAATCATTATAGGTAGATATAGACATCATATATGTCATAATATCTACCATTTTAACAGCTTTAAATTGGTATTAATTACATTGTTGATGTGAAATAAAAATGAACAGTCACTCTGGAAAATGGGTTAGTAAATTTCTTAAAATTATAAGCAAACACTTATCACACAATCTAGAAATGTCATTGTGGGCATTTTATCTAAGATAAATGATGACTTTTGTTCATAGAAAAACTTCTGCATTTTATTTAATACTAGAGGCCCGGTGCACAAAATTCATGCACTCGGGGTGGGGGGTGAGGGTTCCCTCAGCCCAGCCTGCACCCTCTCGCAGTCCGGGAGCCCTCACTCCTTACCGCCCACCTGCTCGCTGCTCCTTACTGCTCAGCTTGCTGCTCCTTAGCGCTGTAGTGGAGGTGGGAGAGGCTCCTGCCACTGCCACTGTGCTTGCCAGCCATGAGCCCAACTTCTGGCTGAACAGCGCTCCCCCTGTGGGATTGCACTGACCACCAGGGGGCAACTCCTGCATTGAGCATCTGCCCCCTGGTGGTCAGTGCACATCATAGCGATCGGTTGTTCTAATTGTTCCTCCATACTGGCCGCTTAGGCTTTTATTATATAGATAGCCCCAAACTGGCAACAACCCTCATGCGCTTCGACAGGAGAGTGATTAAACAAATGATACTGTAATACATTGGAATACTCAAGCAAAATAAAGCAACAAACTATTGGTACACAGAACTTGTCTTGATCAAGGGCATTATGCCTAGTTTTTTTTTAAAAGACCAATCTCAAAAGATGACATGCTGTATAATTTTGTTCATGAAACTACTTTTTTTTGTTGTTGTTAATCCTCATGTGAGGATATTTTTGATACATACATATATATATATATATATAAACATTGATGTCAGACACACATGGATTGATTGCCTCCCACAACCAATTCGATGGGGGTTGTGGATCAAACCTGCAACCCAGGTATGTCCCCTTGACTGGGAATTGAACCCATGACCCTTGGTGCACAGGCTATGCTCTAATCACCGAGCACACCAGCCAGGGCTGTAATGTTCTTTAAATGACAAAATTACGATGTGGAGAAGATATGAGTAGATTTCCAGAACTTAGCAGGGGTTGTGTATTTTCTGCCAATACCATGCTGTTTTGATTATTGTAGCTTTGTAGTATAATTTGAAGTCAGGTAGTGGAGACCTCTGGCTCTCTGCCCCCCTCAGGATTTACTGCCTATTGGGATCTTTTGTGGTTCCATACATAGTTGATGATTTTTTAAAAATACTTTTTGGTCATTTCTAAAAACATCTTGGCCATCTCATGATTTTATCTTTGCAGCCCACCATAGAAACTTCAGAATCTTTTTTCTTTTTAAGAACAAAAGACACACTGGGGCCCTAAGCCCCCTTTATGAGCTCAGCTGGCTCTGCCTGGTCACCATGGAGACTGACTTGGCTAGGGAGGTGCCTACATTCCATCTTGCACATTGCAAGCTGTGAAAGCAGAGCAGGCCCCAAGGGCTCCAACCAGGTGGAGAGGGGAGGGCGAGGGGATGCCGGATGTCGGAGCCTCTTCCGGTGCCCACCTGACTCAGGAGTCCGCCCTGGAGCCCACTCCAGACAGTGACGGGGATCTGGCCTTGCTAGGAGCAGGGCTGCCAGCGACCAGAGGAGGGCGCTCTCAGCGTAAAGATAAGGGACCTGGGGCCACTGGCCCCTATTCCTGGGACAGCCTGGCTACTTGAGAGCCTTGGGACAGGGCTCCTGCAGCAGGGAAAAGGCCATGGAGCCCAATTTCCGCCCCCAGGGAGAGGAAACCAAAGTCCCCGGCGGGGAACAGAGTGCCTCCGCTGGGCGGCCCAGGACCCCGGTGCGGATGAGGCCGGGAGCCCCATCCAGGACCGCGGTGCTGCTAAATCCTAAAACTCCATCTAGGACCCGGTTGCCGCAGAGTGAAGCGCCCTCCAAGGCCCCGGTGCTGCCCAAAGATGCGCCCTCCAGGACCCGGGTCCCCTTGAATGAATCATCCTCCAAGACCCCAGTGTCTCCGAGTGAAGTGCCATCCAGGACACTGAGCGCAGCATCCTCCCGGACCCCGGGGACCCCGGGGTCCCTGAGCGCAGCATCCTCCCGGACCCCAGTGCCCCCGAGTGAAGAAGCATCCTCCCCGAACCTGGTGTCGCTGAGTGAAGCATCCTCCCGGACCCCAGGGCCCCCCAGTGAAGCGCCCTCCGGGGTCCAGATGCCTCCGAAGACCCTCTCGTCCAGTCCCCAGGTGAACTGGGACCCGCGAGGGTTCTGGGCAGTGGATGCTAGTGCTGAGCACACCTCCCAGGAATCAGGCCTACCTGGCCCATCGGAGGACTCCAGCGTTGGCCCTGTATCATCGTATTTCGGTTTGATACGTAATTATTTGAAGTCAGAGAAACCAACACAGGCAGTGAAGGGGCTTATAGACATGACAGTGGAAGTGATGAAGCTGGACCACCAAGTCAAAGAAACGGAAATCCAGCAACAGGTGGTCAGGAAGGAAACCGAGATGCTCCTCAATGAAAAGTTACCCATCCAGGCTGAGACCAAAGTCATGCTGGCGAACCTGAACTACAAGACGAGGGAGTACCGAAGGGAAATTGAAAATCAGTGGAACAACTTTGCCCAAGAAAGTGGCGAGACCCAACAACCGGGACAAGAATTAGCCTCCCAACAGACGAAACAAACTCCAGAACTTCAAACAGCACTGCTCTCGGAGCAGGGAAAGCTAGCACCCCTTTTGAAGCAGCAGCTGGAGGCCTCGGAGGAGATGTCCAAGATAAGGGAGAAACAGTACAAAGAATTGCAGGCATTACAGGAGGAGCTAAAGAAAGCCCGAGCCCAGACAGCCTCCAAGGCCAAAGCCCGGTACCTCCGGGAAAAAGCCGTATTGGAGAAGCAACTGAACGAGTCAGACCCGAGCGTGTTGGGAGAGACGAAAGAAAAGGAGCTGAAAACGAAGGCGGAGGCCTTGGAGGCGGCCGCTGAGAGGTGTGCTGCTGAGTTGCACCGCCTCCTAGCGGGGGGCCGGTCGTTACCCAGCGATTTCACGCAGCAGCAGTACTTGTCCCAGGGCCAGGAGGGAAAGACCCCCCAAAGCTGGTTAAAAATTCAGAAGCAGCAGCTGAAGTAGGAACCATTGTCTACAAAGTGCCCGAATCCAGAGGCAAGGACCACAACAGGATGCTCCAAAGAACAGAAGAACGTCTTCCCTCGCCACGGAATCAATCCAGAGAAATTTCTAAACCATCTCCGATTCCATAAGGATTGGAACAATCTTCTTCGGCGCTGCGTACACCCGGTTAGGAAGGCTTGGGGATCTCATTGCTACTGTAAAATACCCATTGTGAAGTGTTTGTGAAGGATTAGGTGTAGTTTTCTCCAGCTGAATGCTAGATATTTGAGTGACCAGCTTCCCTTAATTGTTTTTTTTTTTTCCCCCTTTAATTAGCTCTTGGTAGTAAACACGATGTTTCTAAGCCCCCCAGATAACCTAACACCATTTGCCAAACACTCATACATGAAACCAGGTCGAGAACACCACCATGAAGAAGTGAAAGGAAGATAGTTGTGCGATTTATTCCATCTACGTGAGTCAGATTTCCTTACAGAAAAAGCACCTTAAGGATAATATCGCAGACTGACTTTATATAGTGCTTTCTGCTCAGTAATAGACCAGTATCAGTTTATCCTCATTCCTTTTGGCCAACTCAGAACACAAAGGCAAAGTGTTTTTAAGTTTGTGCCAAGGACCAAGTAGCTCCTTCCATTCTCATCATGAGTGAGAAGGCACTCTAGTAATGATAAGACACAGAGCTAAAATGACATGACACCGGGTCACATTGCTCCGTGTTGGGGGACAATTTCTTTTGTTACCAAGAGAAATTAAAGTGTTAGCTCTAGATTAGACAGCACTTTCACTTGAGGCAAGAACTCTGTCTTTTGAGTCCCTTCACAATACTTCATATAGTTATACTGGAAATAAAATTTAAGCAATAAGTACATATGCAAAAATAAAGTATTTAATTTTCTCTAAATCAGACTCTAAAGTTACAAGCTGATGGGCTGTAAGGAAAGAAACTGGTCAGTCATTTTTGGAGGCTCCCCTCCCCTTTGCAGATAAATTTCTAGTTTATCCACGTCCCTAACTTTGGTGAGTTCTAGACTTTGACACTTTTTCTCCACCTTTAGGAGGCATCCGAAATCATGGTTGCAATCATGACCAAATTTCATAACAAAATCATTTTCTTTGAAACTAAGGTGAATTTAACAGGAATTACAGTGACATTTTGTTTTACAGTAAGACTTGGTGGCTGCTTTAGAGCATGCATTGACTTATTTTTATGCAAAAAGTTTACTTCCTTTTATGTTGCTACATTGAACGTGGAGGAGAGTAGACCAAGGGAGATTTGACGTCTGTCCTCAAAGGGCTGAAGGACCAGCACTGGAATCACAGAAGTCAAATTTAGGACTGGGAGTGGAAATATGAAAATTCTAAAAATTAATTTCTGTGTAACTGAAGGAATGCTTTACTGGAATAACAGAATACTCATCAGGGTGGATATTTTGGAGAGGAAGATTTTGATCGCCTAGCATTCATTGGTTCTGCTTTTCCACATGGACTGATTTCTTTGATACCTCTCTTCGGCCCTTGCAGCTGACTCATCCCCCATCTAGCGATGACATAACACATGTAAACTGAGCCTGAGGAATCAGCACCCTGAATAACCCAACCCACTCCCCCTGCTTCCTGTGAGTCAGGGATGGACACACAACCCAATTGAGGCCAATTAACAAAGACACAATTCCAAGACTTTCGAATTATCTAGGATGCGGAGCTTTTCCTGCTGACCCTGAAGAAGAGAATGGGAGGCTGTAGCTGCCATTGTGCACCACGAGGGCAGTGAATTTGAGAGGAAGTGGACCTCGGGTATGGGAATAAAAAAACAATCCCTAGCGACACAGGTTGACACTTGATCATGCCAGGACGGAAATTATGATCTCAGATTTCACTCTCCATGATAGGAGGAAATAAATTCCCATTTTCTTTAAGCTAGCTTGAGTTGGGTTTTCTGTCATTTGAAATGGAAAGAGTTTTCACTGAAATGGGTAGTAAACTCCCCACTCACAGTACTAGTCACACAGAAGAGGATGACCAAATAGGAAGGGGATGGACAGATTACAAGAGAGGTTGGCCTTGAGGACTTCCCACTCTAAATTCTTGGCTTCTCCAGAACTGTTCTTTAAGTTTCTTTTGTTCTACCCAGTGGATTCGGTAGTTTCAAAGAGACACCAAAAACTATATAGAAGCTCATGAATGTCCAGGCCTGGGATGTATGCCTTAAAAATTATTTATGAGAGAGAGAGAGAGAGAGAGAGAGAGAGAGAGAGAGAGAGAGAGAGAGAGAGAGAGATTTATTATTGCACTTATTTATGCATTCATTGGTTGACTCTTGTATGTGTCTGACTGGGGATCGGACTCCCAACCTTGCAGTATTGGGACACCACTCCAACCGAGCTACCCAGCCAGACTGAGCTGCATATTTAAGAGAGATACAGAATGTTTCATCCCGGAATGGGTGATCTATAGAAAGGTTATTCACTTGGCATTAAATGAAGTTGTTTTGTTTAGCCACAACAGGCTTCCTGACAGGATTTTCGTCACAGCCTTGGCTGAGTAATGAGTTTCTTTGCCAGGATGAATTATTGGTTAGACCTGTGTATCATCTGCCTCGCAGATAAAGGAAAACCATCTGATTTTAAAGATGTTCCTATTCAGACACACGTGCACAAAAGAAGTTTTGAGCAGTGTGCTTAGACACTCCGTTGTTTAATCATTCCATGAATATTTATGAAAACTGGATCTGAGTTATATCACTGTGTCTTGGTTATTTTTAGGCCCAAATGAGCAACAGTCCCCATCTGTGGATGTAAATGTTTTCTCTCCTTTGTTGTTATAATCATGTATGTCTTAGGTCCAGATGTTTATTTTTTTTTAATGGGAAATTTTCTTTTCCAATCAACTGAAATAGCAAGTATTTAATAATGATGCCTTGCATTTTTATGATGTGCTTAATTTTGTCATGTTTTCATCCCCATTTCCTCGATGTACCATGTAGTTAGCATTTAGCACGTAGCAAGCAGTGTGCTAGGAACATTACATGGATTATGTTATTTAATTCTCACCAAACCCTACAAACTAGCTACTATTATTGTCCCCATTTTTTAGATGAAAAACCTGAAGTTTTGTGGGAGTTGGGGGAATGACTAGCTTGCCCAAAGCCACACAAAGCCAGGGTTTAAATATATTTTATTGATTTTTACAGAGAGGAAGGGAGAGGGATAGAGAGTTAGAAACATTGATGAGAGAGAAACATCAATCAGCTGCCTCCTGCACACCCCCTACTGGGGATGTGCCCGCAACGAAGGTACATGCCCTTGACCTGGAATCAAACCTGGGACCCTTCAGTCCACAGGCTAATGCTCTATCCACTGAGCCAAACCGGTTAGGGCCAAAGCGAGGGTTTAAACCCAGATGTTTCAAACCCAGTAGCCTAAGCTTTAACCCATGCCCTAAACAGTTTCTACAAATCCAATGGTTATTAGAAATTTAACATGGCCACCTACATGGGGATCTAGAATTATACCAATAAACTTTGTTGAAGTCATGATTATCCATTTATCAGAGGAGGAAAGCAAGTTACAGATAAAATGACACGGCAAGGCGTCGATTGCTTTATATTGGGCTACAGCTTCTTCCACTACCAAGAGAAATCAAAGCATTATCTCTAGATTAGACAGCGCTTTCATTTGAGGCAAGAAATCTGTCTTTTGAGTCCCTTCACAATACTTCATACAGTTATACCGGGAATAAAATTAAAGCAATCAGTACAAGTGCAAAAATAAAGTATTTCATTTTCTCTAAATCAGACTCTAAAGTTACAAGCTGGTGGGCTGTAAGGAAAGTAACTTGGAAAACCATCTGATTTTAAAGATGTTCCTATTCAGACACACGTGCACAAAAGAAGTTTTGAGTACTGTGCTTAGACACTCCATCGTTTAATCATTCCATGAATATTTATGAAAACGTCCCTTCGAGGGGGTCCCATCCCACTCTTGGAGACAGAAAGTGGGAAAGGATCCCTTCATTTTCAATCCATCAGGCCCTCTGCTGGAATCTGAGGTGGTGAGGGCGGGGTCTCCTGAAGACAAATATCGTGGTTGCTTTCGTGCCAAGCTTGGGTCCAGGGATATTTATTTTCCCAGGTTTAATCCCCAATGACTGGAGTCCAGCCCCCCTCATCCTCCAGGCAGCTGGTTGCCTCTCCAAGATCAGGCCGCATCTCTTAAGCACCACACAGCAAAGGTCTCCACTACTTCCTAAGTTCTCTTGATTTCCTTCTCCTTAGGGCTTCTCTTTTTTTCTCTTGCTTCCACAACCTCTCTGCTTCAAAGTCATCCCACTCTCCCTGCTCTTCCTGTTATCACCTCCCACCCCAAGTTTGCCAAGGCTTACAAGATTCTGGAAAACCAAAGTCAAGGGCATTCTGAGGACAACTTCTGCTCTTGCACTTGTAGCACAAACCTCCCAGGAGTAAAGGGGCACAAAGGTCTCACTACCTTGTCTGGTGGCATGTGAGACACACAGGAAGAAGCTGATACCTCGATATCATCCTGCCACACGTCCCTCTCAAAGAAGAGAACCAGCAGAACATCCATGACTGAGTCCTGCTCTCTGCCATGCCCAGTAGGTGCTGATTTCCAGTCCACATGCTGCTCCTTAAAGGGACGTGAACATATGAACGAAATTGAGCTAATCTCTGAGGAGGAACTGGGGATGCTTAGTCAGAGAATAGCGGGGTTACCCTGAATAGTGGGGCTTTACAAGGAAGAACCAGTCCCAGGAGCTAGTGTGACTGGAAGTCAGATCTGTGATCCATAAACTGAGGGAACTTTCTAGAAAACAGGTGGAATGGCAAGAACTGCCATTGGCTTTCTTAGTAACAGGGATACTCAGAGACGAAAATAAAATGTTTCAGGGTATTGCAAAGGGGATATTTACATATAATTAGGGGCACTTGACCTTTAAGGAGACTTTTTACCCTTGGAGTCTATGTTAAGGAGTAATTAGTTGTGCTTACAGACACGTGGGTTGTGGAAAACTAAGATGGCAAATACCAAGCAATCTAAAATATTCATCTTCAGTGAGTCTCGGTGTGGATGTGTGTTGGAGCTTGATATTCTGACCAGCTTAGACTTCCAGACATCTGTCTTCCGAGTTAACTACGAGGACTCCCTGAAGCAGAGTCTGGGAAATGCAGGCCAGCTGGCCTCCAGGGAAATGTGAGGTCTTCCAGGAGAGTGATGGGGTGGGAAGCACAATCATGATCAAAAGGGGCTCTGACAAGAGGGCCTTGTCTAATCCAGGGGCCAATGAAGGGAAGACATTGGAGGGCATTTTTATCTGTGATCCGGAGACCTCTTAGCGGATGCTGTTCTCATTGATAGAACTGTAGACCGGCACTGCCCAGGAGGGGGCTTAGAAGATGGTCTACTTATAAAGTGTTCATGTCACACGTGGGGAATGAGGTGTGGAAAGGGCAGAGAACTTGCCTGACATCAGAGCGATTAGTGATTAAACCTGGAACAAAGCCTCCATAGCAGCCTTCCTGCTCCTTCCACTGCTTGGTGCAGGAAGAACGGGGAGGGTGTGCTTCCCTGCAGGAGTGTCTTCCCAGGGCATCAGTGTGAGGTCAAGATCTGAGATAATAATACGTCTGGAACGTTTGCCAGGCTAGGCTGAAAGGGAGGGACTCCTCTTTTCTGCTGCTTTGTATTTGACAGCAAGCATTTCTCAACATTTGTGCTACTCCAAAAAAATGTCATAGGAATCGCCTGGGGACCTTGTTAAAATGCAGGTTCTGTGAGTCTGGGCTGGGGCCCGTGATTCTGCATTTCTGCCCCCCGCCTCCCCCCTGCTCCCAGGTGCTGCTTCAGCTTTTACACAGCTTACTGGTGTACAGGTGCTGTAGCCAGAGCCCAGGTTCAGCCTTCAAGGACTCGAGGACTGGCCGTACCACCTTCTGCCTCTCAATGATCTGCACCTGGTCCGCTCACCTGGCTCAGGGCCTCACAGGTCCCCGTGAACTCTTTATAAGGAGAATGAAGCCAGGCCGCCATTTCCAAAGCGATCGATCCCCTTCCTGCCCAGAGAAAGCTGCCGGAGTAAGAGTTTGGTAACAAGTTCTGTTTCGGTGAGAGATTTCTCAGGAGATTCCAGGTAAGGGAATTTGGCAGCAGGCACTGCTGAGCTATTGGTTTCTACTGCATTTAATTCAAAATCTCCCAGACACTGTGGCTTGACACTATTTGTTGCCTGGAACTAGGGAAAAATTTCGGAGGGCCTAGGGGCTTCCTCATGGCTCTATAAATCAAATTGAGTACAGCAGACCTTCACACTATTAATACCGCTCCTTGCTCCCTTCCCCTTCCCCTCCCCCTCCCAAGAAAACCTATTTGGAGCTAACAGAGGTTTGTTCTGAGAATTTCATTATCATTGTGCCATTCATAATTTATTACTTAACCTCTGTGGATGGCAGGAAGTGCGGTTTTGAACAGTCCCACTGGAATAAAACCACAGGGTTAATAATCTCTGCTCTTTGTGAGTAATTGGAAAACCGGTATCTTGGTAACAAGACATTAGCAGAAAACTAGTTTGTACCGATTTCGATAGAATAGAGGAAGTCGAGTAGTGACTAGAATAATTTCATTGTGAGTTTCACTTCCCCTGACTAATGCCGACCGATGGACGGAGGCGGGGCAGGGACACACCTGTGGGCACTGCTCTCTGAGACTGACCGCTTATAATTTACAAAGTTTCCAACCAGAGCTATTTGGTACAAATGCCAGCATTGAGAGCCCCTTTCCTGGCTCAAAGAGTGGCCTTTTTCTTTTGCATTGAACTGCGAGTGTAGAGATTGTTCCATATCAGCATTCGTAGTTAAGCTTTGTTGTTTTTTCAGTGTTGTAGGGTCAAGCGAGGATATAGCCCAATCCCCCCTCCCAGGCAGAGGAACGGTGTCCATCTGGCCAGAGGCCACGGGGAGCAAAGCAGCACAGACCCCAGTGTTTTCCATGTCCTTGTGGCTAACAAGCCTCACGGGGCTCTCCTTTTGTCCTTGGTCTGCACGCAGGCCTTTCCCAGCACGGCTCCCCCCACCCCTCTGCTAGATGAGCCTCTAGCCTACCCTGGCCCAGTGCTGAAACTCACCCAACCACCGGCCACCATCAGGTCCTCCCCAGATGTAAGTACTAAAGGCTAGGTCTCTCCCCTCTGGTTCCGCTCAGGGTTTTTTCAGAGGAGCAAAGAACAGCATGGTGCTCTCCGGATTGGCGGCCTACAGTGCAGTGCTTGATTGAATGGAGGAGAATCCATGGTTTATTAATCACAGATTGGTGGGCTTTTGGGGGGTTGCTCGTAGTTCTGAGAAGCAGAGAGGTGGGGGAAAAAGGGGCAAAAGCTCATGGTTCCCTGGATGAAAGAACAGTCTGCGTGAAAGCTAAGCAGGCCTGAACTTCCGAGTCTTCTGGAGTCTTCTAGAAATCCTTACTGGGAAGGGGACATTCCTCCCAAATCAGAGGCCCTGAAGCTGGGGGAGAACTAAGAAGGCTGTTGTCAAGCAGAAGAATAAACCACCAGGTTTCTCAGAGCCGGCTGGGGCTTCAGTGGCAGCGTTCATGAGCCAAGGATGCCCTCACCCAGGGAGAGAGGCCAGAGGTTAGGATGAGCCTAGCAACTGGCCGGGCACTGTCACCAAGCAACCCCAGGACAAGGGGAAAGAGTTTGCTAAGTGAGGGAGGCAGAGAATTCGGTCAAGCAATTCCCAGAACTGACCCACTGAGCAGCGCCGCGCCTGAGAGCCATCTGTGCGATCTCGTTTGTCTTGCAGCAGGTTGCATATGTTTGCTTGTGTGGATGAATTTGCTCTGTTTCAACGCCTCATCTGTAGTTTAAAGGGGCTTGGAGCCTGGCAGGGACTTGATACATTTTCGCTGGTTCTGATTCTCTGTATTTGCGAAAGCCTGTTACCTATTTTTGCCCTCATGACCCACTGTTCCAAGCGCCGTCCCTAGAAGATGGAATGTTCCAAACAGAACATCCTATTGTCTTGGCTCTCTTTCCATAGCTGCCTTGTATCCATCAACTCACATCCTTACTGCCTTGTCTGCTTCAGACCCTCATTATCTCCCATCTGTGCTATCACAGTAGCCTCCCAGCTGGTTTCTCTACCTGCCTATGGTGTCTTCCCTGTGGAGTTGTCAAGGAGTGCCTCTAGGGAACTTTCTAAGTCACAACTGCAATCAGGGCCCTCACTTTCTTCGAAAGCTTTGATGGCTCACCTCGCCCAGGAGGTGCTATCATTCTTCCTTACCTGGGTGTTCAATGGATTCTGTGGGCTGTACATCCACCCTACACCCCACCCCTTTCTTTTCAGGCATAGCTCTTAACTGGTTCCCATGAATGCCATTACTCTTCCAGAATGGTCAGAATAGAGGCTAGAACCCAGATACTCATCTCTGCCTTTCTAGTTTACTTCACAGCTTTTCATCCTACAAGACAATTCCAAAAACATGCTCCACCACTTTCAGTCAACCAGAATGTATGGCGCTTGGCATTTTCTGGGTTCATTGCATTTCCCATGTATCATTAGAATATCCTTCCTCCCTCACACATACCTCTTCTGGATTTTGTTGTTAAAAATCTTTCCAAATGCTTCCTTTTACTCTCAGTACTGGCTAAGATGGCTAAGAGAAAATGTCATGAGAACAATATCCTGAACTGCACTGATCATTGAGGAAGACTAGGTTGAAAAGAGTTGAAGCGATTAGGCTCAAGGTGGCCTGGCCACATTGTAAGTTTCTTTGGAGACCCGTTACCCTGGATGGTCACATTGTTTTGCAATGTGGCTCTCTCTGTAAATAAGGAAGAGCCACCTTTAAGACATGGTGCAGGGGAGCCATAGGGAACCCTGAATTCCTGTAGCCATCATGGACTACTGTGGAAGAAAGAAGAAAAAGAATGTTTGAGCTAACACTTTAAAACAAAAACAATAAAAGACAGGAGGTGCTCACATACATGCAATCCATCCAAAAACGCCCTTTTGTGAACACTTTTTCTTATTTGTTGCCCTTTTGTGATATTTTTGTCGAAGCAAACCAGAGCTGGGCAGTAGTGAAAGTGGTAAAAACATTTATTCAAGGAACTATTGCAATAGGGAACTAGAGACCTAAGAATAGAACTCGGCTCAATTTCAAATACAACATGGACAAGTACGGGTTTAAGCCAAAGAAGGAACAGTGTGGTGGTGGTTCGTGGATGAGAAATGACTAATCAGAAACATCAGGAATAAAAGGCGATTCCTCAATAAATGAATTAAGAGGATTCTTGCTGAAGGCATGCCAGAGTGATCCGATATTACCAGAGGGAATTTGATTAGATATGGAAGATGATCAGATACTAATTTAGCAAGGTTCTTGTTCTTGAAAACCAGAGGCCTAGTTGAAAAGGGCTTAGAGCAGTGGTTCTCAACCTTTCTAATGCCGAGACCCTTTAATAGAGTTCCTCATGTTGTGGTGACCCCCAACCATAAAATTATTTTCGTTGCTACTTCATAACTGTAATTTTGCTACTGTTAATGAATCGTAATGTAAATATCTGTGTTTTCCGATGGTCTTAGGCGACCCTGCTAGTGGTTCTCAACCTGTGGGTTCTCAACCATTTTATGGTTGGGGGTCACCACAACATGAGGAACTGTATTAAAGGGTCACGGCATTAGAAAGGTTGAGAACCACTGGCTTAGAGGAACCTGTCTGAATGTTGATTAAGGGGAGAGTCTTGGTTAGTTTTTTGCCTTTTTCATCTGCAACATTTATGATGACTACCCTCCCCAAATATTTTCAGTTCTGCCCTTGCTTTTTATTTAAACAATTATTCCACTTGTATAAAAAATGGTTTGGTGTTCTAGGCCACAAGGCATGCTTTACTGGGCCTCTTTCCACATTCAAGATGGTATCAAGGGACTACAAAAAGGCTTTTCTACTCTTGAGGATTTTGATTATTTGGGGCCGGGAGCTTGAAATTCTCTTCTATTAGCCAAAGAATATTAGAGCTAAACTGAAGTTTATCCTCTTAATCCTGGAAAACTCTTCTGTCCACATTCTGGATAGCATTTCAATCTAAAATCATCTGCACCTTTACCATCTGCAGTTTACAGCCAGACAACAACCTTCTCCCCAATAATTTGCTGATTCCTACCTTCTGAGGCCTTGTGAGAAGATGAATGAAATAGTGGCATGGATTGAGAGGTGGCTGTATGTTAAAAAACAACAACAACAACAACAACAAAACCACAAGAAACAAAAACACCAAACCAAATATATACCAATCCTGTATGTACAAATACTTTGTCATGAGAGCTCTGCATCCTCAGAGGGGAAATAATTGAGTTGAAGATCAGTCTTATTGATTTTTATCTGATGCAGTTATTTTGATTCACTTCCAATGTTTTTCTTTTTTCACTATCAGGAAGTTTTATGTTGCCTCGCAGGAGAGAGCTGAAGGCCAGTGGAGGTGTGGGGAAGTGAGTTAGGCATTTCTCTCCTGTGTAACTTTGGCAACTATCATACCAGATTTACAACCCAGTCATTTCTAGGCATTTCTCTGGGTTTTACATTCTGTGATTGGGATAACTGATATTTATATGCAAAGTAATTTAAAATAGGACCAGCTTTAAGGCATGCCAGATAATTGCATTTTTAGTGTATTTTGTCTCTCTCTGTCACTAATGATTTTTTTTTTTTTTACTATTTTTTCTAGCGGTAAATTTCTGTATACCTTTTCTTTGTTTTGTAAAAATATTTGTTGAACAGTGGATTTGGATAAACACTTTTGCGTCGCGCTCAGCGTTACAAAAGGAGGGGAATTAAGAGGGCATCCTTGTGCTTAGCCACCAGCAGTTTTACCTGAGTCAGGCTAGTCTCTCTCGTTCCCTGGAAGATTATTGTCAAAAATAGAGAAGGGGCTGTTGGAATGTGTAGCTCAAAATTGACCCTGTTTTGGTGGGGGAAAAGGGCAAAATTTTCATTTTCTGTGACTTATATCATATGAAGGAAGAGTTCGAAAAAATATATCCCAGGATAGCAAGACCATAATTGGATATTTTAGAGAAATTAAATGGTAATTGACTCCTAATGAGTTCCTAATAACACAGCTAAAAAATATGAAAAAGAAAACTCTCTGCCATTACTGCAGTTTTCTTTGGGGCATGCACATATATGTATGCATAGATAATACATATGTATATCCTATCTAATAATAGAGTAGTATGCAAATTAACCGTACCTCCGCGACAAAAATGGCGGCCCCCATAGCCACAAGATGGCGGCGACCAGTACGCTCATCCCCGCCGGAGATCCCCAGTTCCAGGGAGGACTGCCGCTGAGAGCCGGGCAGCTCGGGGTGTCTGGCTGGGAGGCGTCTGCGCCCCCAAGCCGCCATCGCTGCCCGGGGTGTCCGGATGGGAGGAGTCCGCACTCCCAAGCCACCATCGCCGCCCGGAGACCGCCCGGGGTGTCCGGATGGGAGGCGTCCGCACCCCCAAGCCGCCATCGCCGCCCGGGGTGTCCGGATGGGAGGCGTCCGCGCCCCCACGCCGCCATCGCCGCCCGGAGACCGCCCGGGGTGTCCGGATGGGAGGCTTCCGCACCCCCAAGCCGCCATCGCCGCCCGGGGTGTCCGGATGGGAGGCGTCCGCGCCCCCACGCCGCCATCGCCGCCCGGAGACCGCCCGGGGTGTCCGGATGGGAGGCTTCCGCGCCCCCAAGCCGCCAACCCCTCCGGGAGGCCGCCCGGGGTGTCCGGATGGGAGGCGTCCGCGCCCCCACGCCGCCATCGCCGCCGGGAGACCGCCCGGGGTGTCCGGATGGGAGTCCGCGCCCCCAAGCCGCCAACCCCTCCTGGAGGCCGCCCGGGGTGTCCGGATGGGAGGCGTCCGCGCCCCCAAGCCGCCATCGCCGCCGGGAGACCGCCCGGGGTGTCCGGATGGGAGGCTTCCGCGCCCCCACGCCGCCATCGCCGCCCGGAGACCGCCCGGGGTGTCCGGATGGGAGGCGTCAGCGCCCCCAAGCCGCCATCGCCGCCCGGGGTGTCCGGATGGGAGGAGTCCGCACCCCCAAGCCGCCATCGCCGCCCGGAGACCGCCCGGGGTGTCCGGATGGGAGGCGTCCGCACCCCCACGCCGCCATCGCCGCCCGGAGGCCGCCCGGGGTGTCCGGATGGGAGGCGTCCGCACCCCCAAGCCGCCATCGCCGCCCGGAGACCGCCCGGGGTGTCCGGATGGGAGGCGTCCACACCCCCAAGCCGCCATCGCCGCCCGGGGTGTCCGGATGGGAGGCGTCCGCACCCCCAAGCCGCCATCGCCGCCCGGGGTGTCCGGATGGGAGGCGTCCGCACCCCCAAGCCGCCATCGCCGCCCGGGGTGTCCGGATGGGAGGCGTCCGCACCCCCAAGCCGCCAACCCCTCCGGGAGGCCGCCCGGGGTGTCCGGATGGGAGGCGTCAGCGCCCCCAAGCCGCCAGCGCCCCCAAGCCGCCATCGCCGCCCGGGGTGTCCGGATGGGAGGCGTCCGCGCCCCCAAGCCGCCATCGCCGCCCGGAGACCGCCCGGGGTGTCCGGATGGGAGGCGTCCGCACCCCCAAGCCGCCATCGCTGCCCGGAGACCGCCCGGGGTGTCCGGATGGGAGGCGTCCGCACCCCCAAGCCGCCATCGCCGCCCGGAGACCGCCCGGGGTGTCCGGATGGGAGGCGTCCGCGCCCCCACGCCGCCAACCCCTCCGGGAGGCCGCCCGGGGTGTCCGGATGGGAGGCGTCCGCACCCCCAAGCCGCCATCGCCGCCCGGGGTGTCCGGATGGGAGGCGTCCGCGCCCCCACGCCGCCATCGCCGCCCGGAGACCGCCCGGGGTGTCCGGATGGGAGGCGTCCGCGCCCCCAAGCCGCCAACCCCTCCGGGAGGCCGCCCGGGGTGTCCGGATGGGAGGCGTCCGCGCCCCCACGCCGCCATCGCCGCCCGGAGACCGCCGGGGGTGTCCGGATGGGAGGCGTCCTCACCCCCAAGCCGCCATCGCCGCCTGGAGACTGCCCGGGGTGTCCGGATGGGAGGCGCCCAGGACCCAACGCCACCATCCCCTTCCGGAGGCAGCCCGGGGTGTCTGGCTGGGAGGCGTCCTGACCCCACACCGCCAACGCCTCCCAGAGGCAGCACGGGGTGTCTGGATAGGAGGCGCCCAGGACCCCACACTGCCATCCCCTCCTGGAGGCAACCCGGGGTGTCTGGATGGGAGGCGCCCATGATCCCACACTGCCATCCCCTCCCAGAGGCAGCACAGGGTGTCTGGATAGGAGGCGCCCAGGACCCCACACTGCCATCCCCTCCAGAGGCAGCCCGGGGTGTCTGGATGGGAGGCACCCCTCAACCCCACCCCGCCAACCCCTCCCAGAAGCAGCCCTAGGTATCTGGCTGGGAGGCACCCGCGCCCCCCAGGGAGCGAGTCAAGTACTGATGATTCTTCCAAAGGAAAAGTTTAGAGAAAGAGAGGATAGAAAAGGAATAGAAGGAGAAAAGTAAGAAAGGACAAAAGATGGAACATCAAGAAAAAGAAAGAGAAGAAAAAAAGGAAGAAACAACCACAGGATATCACCTTTCCAAGTCTCATGAAATTCCTGTTTAAGGAGTTTATTTTATGATTCTTTTAGTTTGGGTTTACATTTTTACTGTTTTGTCAAGACCACAGCAGGTACACTGTCCAATATGGTTTTTTTTAAATAAATTTTATTGATTTTTTACAGAGAGGAAGGGAAAAGGATAGAGACTAGAAACATCCATGAGAGAGAAACATCGATCAGCTGCCTCCTGCAGTATGTGCCCCCAACCAAGGTACATGCCCTTGACCAGAATCGAACCCGGGAGCCTGAGTCTGCAGGCCGACACTCCATCCACTGAGCCAAACCAGTTAGAGCAGTCCAATATGTTAAAGAAAAAACCCTATCTAATAAAGAGAGATTATGCAGGGGAGGGCATTTGGGGGTGACCGGGCTGTCAGGGGAGAACAGTTGGAGATGATCTGGCTGGCAGGGGAGCAGTTAGGCGTCGATCAGGCTGGCAGGGGAGTGGTTAGGGCAGTGATGGCGAACCTATGACACGCGTGTCAGCACTGACACACGTAGCCATTTCTGATGACATGCGGCAGCATGTAGAGGATGAAACATTTGCTGCTCCTGAGGATGAAACATTTGCGACTAGAGTCTTGGAGTTAGTTTTTTCCTCAAAGTGACACACTACCCGAGTTATGCTCAGTTTTTTGGCGAAGTTTGACACACTAAGCTCTAAAGGTTGCCCATCACTGGGTTAGGGGGTGATCAGGCTGGCAGGCAGAAGTGGTTAGGGGCAATCAGGCAGGCAGGCGAGCAGTTGGGAGCCAGCAGTCCCGGATTGTGAAAGGGATGTCTGACTGCCTCTTTAGGCCCGATCCCTGTCGGGCCTAAAGAGGCAGTCAGACATCCCCCGAGGGGTCCCAGATTGGAGACTGTGCAGGTTAGGCTGAGGGACACTCTCCCCCAGTGCACGAATTTCGTGCACCGGGCCTCTAGTATTATATAATACACACATATATGTGTATACATAATACATATATATTAAATATGTATATAGTTTTTTATTAGCTATAAATTGGCTAAAACTATATACATATGTAATGTATACATATGTATTATGTTTGTAATCCATATGTATATAGTTTTTTTTTTATTAGCTATAAATTGGCTCCCCATGCAATTGTATTTACTGCTTTAAATGCTTTTGGCTAAAAAGTATCTACCCTTGAGACTTTAGTTTTGTTCTTTTCAAATTGTGTTAAACTTTGAATCAATCTATTTTTTCTGTCTTCGAAATTCTTGTGCAGGACCAAAGCCTCTCTGGATTATAAGAGAGTGTTGCTCTTAAAATGCAACTCTGGACCTGCTGGTCTACCAAAACTCTGAAAAAGCGGCCGGGCATCACTCAATTATTGATTATGTGGGCTTGTCCAAAGCACATCTCAGAGGAGGCAAATGCATTAAGAGAGGCTCATGAATTGCTCTGCACATACATTGAGTGTTATATTGGAAATCAGGGAGCTGAACAGAGGACGCCTTAGTCAGTAAGCCAAATTTGGAGTCTTTATTACACCGGTGGTCTCAGAGGAGTTGCCTCCAAAGTCTGAGCAAAGCAACATGGAGGAAGCTTTCCCTTTATACCCTCCCAGTCTCTTTGTCTTCTTAATATGGGGCTTCCGGACCTTTCGCAGGCTTTGCAAAGAGCCCCAGGTACTGGAATGGGGGTAGTGTGCTCAGTAGATATTTTGCAGGAAGCTTGTAACCTTGAGCACAGCACAACTCAGATAACTAAAAGACACCTGGCATGGGAGGAACCAGGGATGGACCAGACCCTTACATCAGCAGGACCAGATAATTGAGCTTATTTTCCCTATTATTTGAGCAAGCATGCTTACAGAAGCCAGGAATAGCAGAGTTAATTAACAGAACAAAGGACTAGCTATGTTTAGTGGAAAATTTTAAACAGCAGTTCTTACAAAATGGAACAAGATGGAGTGCCTATGCTTCATGAGAACACAGGCTCTGTCCTTCTTCACCTTCATACAATATTGATGGATTTGGTGTGGGTGAGCATGAAGAGTTTCAGACAGATGATGTGCAGGCAGATTTTTCCATTCTGTTTGCCAGTGACTCCATTGTAGCAGCGCATTGAAATACAAATACCACTAACTATGTAAAGTAGCATCGTTCTTTTCCTGTTTATCTCTTCCTCCAGAAGACAGTCATGGGATGGGGTTTGGGGAGCTGTAGCAGGTAGGGGATGAGCAGACCTTTACTTCCTTGGAACTGTGGTGACTACTATATTCGATGTGGACAAAAGGCCAACTCCTTGCCATGTGTCCAAAGCCATGTCTGCTCTGACCCTGGACTGTTTTTTGAACCTCATCTCAGTTCCTTTCCCTCCTCAAAGATGAGTGCCAGCCAATATGGACCTCTCCTTCTCTTGGGACTTGGGTAGCTCTGTCCTGCTTCAGGGCTGTACACATCTAGTGACCTACCTATGAATTGTTCCTCCCCTGTTCCTTTTCCTTCAGTTCAGTTGAATAGAACTTCCTCATAGAGGTCATTTGTGATCACTCTGTCCGATTTGGGCAAAGCCCTCAGCATTGTTTTCTATCTCAACCCGTGTGTTTGCTTTTGTTTCAGAGCACTACCACAGTGTGCAATTATTTACTCACTTGTTTGTTTACTTCTGTTTCTTCCACTAGACTCAAAGCTCAAGGAAGGTAGGCACCTTATCTGTTTCATTCACCCTTAGGTCCCGAAGGCCTGGAAAAGTACCAGCTATACAGTGGGGCTCTATTAATGTCCTTGAATGATCAGACAATCAGAAGACTGGAGATTGAGTTTTATTCTTTCCTTAATCTTATCTGACTTCAAATTCAAAATATGAGCTGTTTACATCCCAAGCACCAGTCTGTCCAGGGTTTCTTTCTCATGCCAGCTGGTGTCTCTCAGCAATTTGAGGCTATTTTCAAAAGGATGATATATTTTGAAAGCACAGAGAAAGAGCTGTGTGCCTACCACTGAGATGCTAATATTCCCATTTTTATTAAGATTGTTTTTACATTACAAACATCTTAAGTTAATTAAACATTTTAAAAACATTTGTAAATTAAATACAACATTTTTTAAGTAGCAATTTATTTTTTTCTTGGACTTTGTTTTCCAGAGTGGGAATTGTTTCTCAAAAAATCCTGGGTGAGCAAGGACCACATCTGTTTTGAGCACACGTTTCCTGGGCCAGTGCGTATTCTCTTCCATTCATAGCATAATCACTTTTTAATAATCTGCCCACTTTCCAAAAAGAATATGAAGCCAGATCATAACAACACACAGTCCACTCATTTAGGATAGTTTTCAATTTCATTGTCGGGGAGAAGCTGGTTGCCAGACACCTAAGCAAAGGAAATAGACTGAAATTGAGCATAACCTTTAAATGACCCTTCTTCCAGCCAAGGGAGAAAAAACAGGGCTCTCTCTTATGGTCTAAGAAAGATGAACAGCCATCACTCAGGAGATAAATAGTTTCCTTCTTTAATAAAAATTATAGCATGCGCTTGTCCATCTCCCTTATTCATTCAGCATTTTCTGCATCCATCATCTCCACCTTTCTTGCCCATTTCACTACCTGCGCCCTTTTCTCTTTCTGATGCTGACCTTCATGATGATTGTCTGGATCAAGCCTTCCAATTGGCCCCTGCGCCTCCTTGAGCTCTGGGACCGAGAAAGAGCAATGTCTGCAGGAGGGTCTCCGTGAAGTTTCCAGTGTAACTGTACAAGGGGACATTCACACGTTGAATCCTTAAAACTCACAAAGCCTCCCTGAGCCGCAAGAGGTCAATGTTTAACATTCTCCTCATTTCAACAGACGGCAGAGTAAACTGCAAAGGAGCCGTGACCGTCACTACCGAGGAGCTGCCATCGGAGAGTTTGATAAGCCCCTGGCTGTCGGTGTGAAGTCGTTGCCTATGAGGCACCTTAGATAAACCCTCTTCTGTGTGCAGGGAGAAAAATCTTTTCATCACAGGAAATCTGAGAGAGGACCCCTGTATAACCCAGTGGCAAAGAGCTGCGTGTAAATCCCAATTACTGGCTTTGTGATGCTGGGCAAGTTACTTAACCTCTCTGTGCTTCAGCCACCTCACCTGTATAATTGGAATATTAATAGCATCACCTAATTGGGTTGCTATGAGAACTAAGTGTGAGGACACGTGGAATGCTCAGCACAGTGCCTGGCATGTTGTAGCTCTCGCTTGACATCCATGGAAGGAAGGAAGCTGCTCTGCTTGGAGGAGCCCTGCTTTCTGTGTCTCCCCAGTGCTCACTAGTTGTGTCCCTGGGACCTTTTCCCGGTCCCCTAGGGCTTTGCAGAGCACACTGTGAACACACTGGACTCACTGGATTTCCTATTCCTTGGTCTGCTGCGGACTAACTGGCCTGTCCTTGGACAATAAATTTGAAGGTGAAATTCATGAAGCAGCTGCCCCAACAGTTCTCAGGAGTTACCTGTAGTGGCCCCAGAGCAGATCCAAGCCTTACTGAGGACCCTGTGTACATCCCTTCACTTCAGGGAGGGATGGGCACAGGGGGTCCACATCTCTGGGTCATCACTGGTGCTCAGCACCCAAAAGCCGCCTCCAAGTGCTGCATGTCTTCCTTAGTTTCGGAGATTGGTAGAAGGTGGGGACCCTCTGCTGGCTCCCCTCGGCCTGCAGACTTGGAGCCGGCCGAGAGCCTCATTTGCTGGAGGGTGATGAGATGCTCCCTCTGCAAACTCGTCGCTGGCGTGACATCTGCTGCCCCAGATTTTCTCCCTGGTGTCCTTGGAGGCTGTTTACAAAACTCATCTGCCACCGTCCCCCCTCTTTTCCTCACTTTTCATGCAAGTCCAACACTCTTTGCTGCATGTCCCCTGGCAAGTTGACAGCACCATCTAACTTCTTGCTTCTCTGTCCTGGTTTACTGTCTGTTTTTGACAATCCGGCTTCAATCACAGGCAGCCTCAGAGGGGCCTATCCATCATGCCTGCACCACTGGCCAGTGATGGTCTGCAGCTCTGGGCTGTTCAGTTTCCCTCTGACCAGTTTTTCCTCTAAGTTTCCCCACTCCCTTAATTGTCTGACCTTAACTCACCTTGGGTTGTTGACGCCTACCCTTCATGGAGGCCAAGGTGTCCCAGTAGTTATCAAAGTCGATTTGCATAAATGGGCACATTAGAGATGCTGGACTGTGACATCACAAGAAATGTGAATTGGTCTCTGCCCTGGTTTCTGACACAGAGCTCCCCAAGTCGGGTGCTAAGAGAATCTTTTCTTCTAACATTTGGCCTAACACTTAGCCCATTTCCTGACACACGGCTCCTAAACCCCTTGGGATTTCTGGGGTGATATCAGTGTCTTTTTTTTTGTTCTAATGAGGTGAATTTGCATTGAAATTTTTGGGGTGATATTCTTATTATTTGTGCACAGAGACTTAAGAGGCCGGACTCTGGAGCCAGACTGACTCATGCCAGTGTCCCATCTCTGCCTCTTCCAAGCTCTGTGATCCTGAAGAGAGGACTTCAGGTCATAGCTTGTCTTCTTTCCAGCTGTAAGATGGGCATGCTAATAATAATTCCTCACTTTTCTGTGGTCCATTCTGAGGATTTACCGAGACGGTGCAAGTAAAACAATGGGTCCAGGGAAAGTGCTCCGTAAATGACAGCTGTGATTGCTAGTAAGTGGTTAGAGAATCATCGCAGATGAACTTTTTACTTCTCTGTGCCTGGCCTGTGGGCCCGCTGCCTGCCACAATTTTATTTATTCCTTAAGGCCCGGATCAGCTACTGCCTCTGCTGTTGAACTTCCTTCTCTTGGTCATATTTCATTGCACAGCATTTATTTGCATTTTGGTTTGTCACATGTGTAAGTCTGCCTTGTAGTAGAGTGAGTTATGTGTCTGTGTGCTTTACCCATAAGAGGTGGATTTTATTTGTCAGTATGTCCCTTCCTGCCTCAGCTTGAACGGGTAGGTTCTCTGGTAATGCCTGCGTTGACTTGAATTCATACAAGAGGCTTCCCGAGAGGTGGTGTGCCCTTGGGATGGTGCCGGCTGTTTGTTTCTGGAGCCTGTCCAAACTGCTTAACCGGCTGCATGTTCATTTTTCTCACTTAAGCATCCACGAGGTGGGGCTATTGCAGCTGTTTAAGGATGCCTTGGAGAACACAGGCTCCTTCTCTATGCCTGTTCTGTCTTCCTTAGAGTGTGGCCTCGGCCTCGGGGTTACAAGATGGCAGATCCACCCCTGGTCATTCACAAACACATTCTGCCCCAGAAAGGAAGTAAGCGCGAAAGATGAAAGACCCCAGCACCAGTCACCTCTAAGCAGGTTCTCAGGAAGCTCCACTGTGACTTCAGCTTGTTTCATTGACTGGGACTGGGTCATGTGTTTGCTTTAGCTGCAAGGGAAGATGGGAGAGTCTTTCACCGGATATATTGTTGTGCCAGACAAAATGAGGGTTCTCTAATAAGGGAAATGGGGGTTGGGCAGGCAACCATCAGAGGCATATTCTTCACATTGTTTTGCTGCTGAAAACAAGAGAGTCTGTCTCTGGACAGCCTAAGGGAAAGGATTGTGGCTCACAACGTGGAAGAACCACCATGGAAGCCTGAGAAGGGTGGACGTCAGGAGCTCTGGGAACTTCAGCAGCAGAAATTCATGAACTTTCTCTCCGGGGTGCTGCCATCCACCTGACTCAGTAATAAAGCAGTCTCCCAGCCACTTTGATCCAAACTTCAGAACCCTGGCGGAGAGAATTTGATTGGCCCAGGACCGTGGTCAGCAAACTGTGGCTCTCGAGCCACATGTGGCTCTTTGGCCCCTTGAGTGTGGCTCTTCCACAAAATACCACGGCCTGGGTGAGTCTATTTTGAAGAAGTGGCGTTAGAAGAAGTTTAAGTTTAAAAAATTTGGCTCTCAAAAGAAATTTCAATCATTGTACTGTTGATATTTGTCTCTGTTGACTAATCAGTTTGCCGACCACTGGCCCAGGACAAGGCTCCTGGTTTCCCTGGACCGCTTGCCCTATCTGGGTGACAGGATAATGGGACGTAGAGATGGCCTGTGGGCTCTGGTCTGCCCTCAGTATTAGAATTTGTTCCCAAAGAGAAGTAAATTTTTGAGGGCTGGGCAGCTATTATGGTTAGTGTTGGCATAGAAAACATTAATGTGAGGACTAGAATACAGTTTTGTCAGGTTGTAGGGCTGCGAATTTCAGAACTCACCTGGGAATTGTCACCTGAGTGGGCAGGGTGTTGCAGGAATGTTTAACTAGCTATAGATAATGCAGGTTTATTTGACATACGATGCTATCCAACAAGGTGGAGATTTATCTAATTTTTAAATGGAAGAGAATTTAGTTAAAGCCAGGAAGGAAAGCACCAAGCTTTATGGACGGCCAGATGATAAGAATTCCAGTCTGGTGGGCTTTGCACCTCAAACTCATATAAGTGACAAGAAGTTCTTAATGTTGACGAATTCTGGTTGTCTTTTTGGATTATCCCTGAGAAGGGGAGACAGAGCTAAACATTCTTCTGCCATATCGGCCTTTTCCTTTCAAGGACTAAAAGATGAATATGCCTTTCTTTCGTAAAATTCCATTATTTCCTTTATTATGGCTCTGTTCATTTTTACACCGGGTTGTTTGGGAAATAGAAAGTGGGAAATGTCTTGCCATTTGTTTTCTTGCTGCCTTTGTCCTATTAGCATCATCAAGTGGCATACAGCATCGTGATTAATGGCGTGATCGTGGGCGTGGGACAGGTCTGGGTTTGAGACCCGCTTCGCTATTCACTGGCAATGTGACGATGGGCTAATAAAGCCAGGGGACTTTGGCCACGTTGGATATGATAGATATTTTCCAGGGTTGGTCCTTGCCAGTATATTTCTCTTGTGTGTGTGGGTGTGTTCATATAAGATCTATAATACCTTTGTCCTGCTTTTATTACTTACCATTATCTCTTGGAAGTCCTTTCTTATCAGCCCGGAGAAGTCAACCTCAATCTTTTTAACGGCTGCACAGTATTGCAATATACGATTGTGATGTCCTTTACCAAGCTCTCCCCTCACCAGCGAATGTTGAAGTAGTTTCCCAATTTTTAGTGCAGACTTAGATACTCTTTACCCATTTCTGAGAACATATCCATTGGGAAACATTGATTGATAAGTATACTTACTGAGTCAAAGGGAGTGTGATTTTTGAAATGTTTTACATGTAGCCAAATTGTCCTCCCAAAGGCTGTTTACACTTCCGCCAACGATTGTATAGGAAAGACTGCTTCTAACACTCTTGCCAACACTTCGTTTTCAAACGTTTTCTGTATTTATTAATATGATAGTATATTATTTCATGGTTTTAAATTAAATTTCTTTAATTTTGAAGATGTATTTGCGCATACATTAAAAAG
The DNA here is from genome assembly GCF_027574615.1 of Eptesicus fuscus. NCBI lineage: Eukaryota > Metazoa > Chordata > Mammalia > Chiroptera > Vespertilionidae > Eptesicus > Eptesicus fuscus. The sequence continues at coordinate 92,143,047 of NC_072478.1, read as the reverse complement.
CCACTGCATTTCTTTTTTCTTGCCAAGTGTCTATTCATATTATTTGTACTTTGGGATGGGGGGGGAGGATGAAAGAATTCATTCTGTCATTGATTTATCAGAAATTTTTATAAATTGAGGAGTTTACCTGTCATATCATGTTGCATTTCCTACCATACTTGTCTTTACTCTTTTGAAATTTTATGTAGTCATAGACAATAACCTTTTTTTTTTTTTTTGGCTTTTGGGTTATGTATCTTGCTTCCCCACTCCAATATTATTTTTAAAATTGCAGTGTTTTCTTTGACAACTTTGACAAATTTATTTTCTTACCTTTAGATCCACCAGAAGCTATTTTGGTGTAAGTGATGATACTCTGTACCCACACCCCTCAATGCCTGGCCAGTTGTCCCACCACCATTTATTGAATAATCCACATTGTCCCATTACTCTTTTAAAAAAACATGTTTTTATTGATTTCAGATAAAGGAAGGGAGAGGGAGAGAGAGAGATAGAAACATCATGATAAGAGAGAATCATTGATCGGCTGCCTGCTGCACACCCCCTATGGAGGATTGAACCCGCAACCTGGGCATGTGCCCTGACCGGGAATTGAACCCTCATCTCCTGGTTCATAGGTTGATGCTCAACCACTGAGCCATGCTGGCTGGGCATTCTCCCCTCACCCCACCCCCAGGAAATGGCTTCATTATTTCAACCTTCTTGTTGCTGCTAGGACTAAAAGTGCAGTTTAAAACATGGTCACATTATAGGAATGAGCCTTTTTGCTTATTTCATTAGCTATACTTACATTTAACTTGACTGTTATCTCCTGAAAGAGATAGCCTGTCTTTCTTGATTTAGAGATGCCCATTTTCTTTACTGAGCAAAATTGAAATCCATATTTTATAACTCCGAAGTGTGGTTTTCCGGGCGCTCATTATTTATGCTTATGGTGGCTGTCCAAGTGACTTCTTGCAATTCAAAGCCACAACTTTACAAGTTTAGAATCTAAATGGTTGTCTTTCCATCTAAAAAAAAGCCCATTTTTATTGTTTTACTGGATGGTCCCAACTAAGAAGGTACACCGAGGTGTGAAAACAGCACAGTAATAATGACTTGTAATCAGAAGAAGGCCAGTAACCTTGTTAGTTGTTTTGTATTTACCGTGGAGATCAATGGAGACCGAGAACTGAAATTTGTTTTAACTTCAGCCACCTTTCTTTCTATGGCTTTTAATGGGTTTCTCAATCACTTTACTTGTCTGCTGTAGGAGGCTTTTATTCGCTGATAAGTTTCAAAGTTGGAGAACTAAAGTTACCATTCCACACAAGGCTGTGTGTTATCACACTGGGGCGAACTATGCCGTCTTCAGTAAAACCAGTGGAAGAGGACAAAGGTGAGACATTAAAGGGAAACACCCCATAGGGCTGCGCTGCAGAGAGGGAGACAAGAGAACTAAGCGATGGGAGATGTTTTTGTAACAAAAGAAAGACTGCACTTTCTTCCATCATTTTCTGATTCCAAAGTAAAGGCTCTAAAACCCCAATTAAAAGATACTTTGTAAAGAAACTCAAAGATTGAAACTTAGCCCAAGCTAGTCTTTTAACCTGCTGACCTTGGAGTTACCACGGAAGTTAATAGCTTGTCTGTGACATGATCCTCTATTGTTTCATTGCTGAAAACTAATTCTCCTCGAAAGGCCTTTTTTTTTTTTCTTCCTCAGGACTAAGTCTTTAGGTTCTGCCATGCTGGCCTCCTCTCCCAGTGGCAATACTATTGGCTCTGCTGCAGGTGACCCTCAAGGCATGACCGTTCCACTGGGTCTGCCTGCCTGTACCAGTGACTCAGGCCCAAGAGAGGGACTGGCTGCTGCTCTTCTGTCTTAACTGTGGACTTGGACCCTCCCAACTTCCCCCCAGTGTGACTGAGGCAAATTTCTCTCCAATGCTTAACAATAACCGAACGGCTTTGGAAAGCACTCAGAGAATGATAATTGCATCGGCCAGCTTGGCTCCTTGAGTTGCTTCTGGCTCCTGTCCACGTGGCCAGGACCAGTTTGCTTCCCACGATTACAAACCCTGCAACTGTGTGCTTCAGAGTCCAGGCCAAAATTATACCCCACGGTTCCTTTCTTTCTTCTCCCCGTACGCTCCAAAGAGAAGGAAGGACATTTCCTTACTTCCTGCCCTGTAATTAGTATTTTTACAGGACAAATGACAGAGTGAACATTCATTTCTTCCAAGATTGTTTTCCACGACAGGGGTTATTCAGTCTTGAAGAACACCCTGTAAACCCCAAGAGAGCAATCCCAAGTCAGTCCAGTTTTTGCAGCCTTGTTTCTTCCAAGATTCAAATTTCACCTTTAATAACCTTATAGCATGGCTAGTACTCGAAGAAGAAGGTGAAGGAAGAGCTGCCTCGGGCTGGAATGATAGGGTTTGTTGAAAGATGGTCTCCTATACAAATTACCTTCTAAACATGTGTCTGGTACTAATACTTCCTCAGCCTTTTCTTCACTTTTAATCCTTATTTCTAATTTATCTCCTCTTTTAGCCACTCATATCACCTCTTTCCCTTGTGTTCTTAATCATAATCCTTTCTCTTTTTCCTCTTATCAAATTATATTTTAGACATGAAGGCAATATAAGTGATCTATTTATCTATTACTCCCTTTGGGCAATAATATCTGTAATTTAAAAATAAAAAATGTTCCTCTTCCCTTTAATAATTTTATTTTGCCATCACTTCAAACCAAGTTTATCTCGTTCATTTATAATTCCTTCAAGTCATGCTCTGGATACGATCATCTTCTGCATTAAAATCTGTAAGTGGGTTCTCTAGAAAGCTATTTCCTATATGTATTAATGGGTGTAATTTGGGGATACCATAGGGACAGTTAATTATATTAGGAAAATTAGCAAAACAAAATAAAAATGCTCACTAACAACAATAACAAAACAAAGGTATGCATTTTACTTCTGTTTAATTGTTTGTTTAAATATTTGTTGTTAAGACTTGCTACCTTTCTGAGGAATTTACAATAATCTCAAAAGCATTTGGAAATACTACCTCCACTAATGTATAAGAAGTGACACTAGTAAAATTTATACATGCAGTACCAGAAATGCAGATGTATTATTTTAAGGCAGAAATTAATATTTTAAATCTGTTTGTTAATGAAGACTTTCTTTTCGCCCCCAACTCCTAGGGGATATCTTAAATTTTTTATAATAATACTAAGATGTTATTTTCTACAATGTTTGACATTTGTACTAATCATGCAAAAGTAATGGTATGAAAACTGCTGGTGCCTTAAAACAAATTAAAGTAGTGGCACCAACTCCTATTAGTAATCATTGAATTCTTTACAACCATATGCACACAATCCTATCTAATAAAGATGGAATATGCTAATTGACCATCACTCCAACACAAAGATGGCTGCACCCACAGCTGAGGCCAAGTTCCCATAAGGAGCCTTAAGCAATCAGCAGGGACCTGAGGCTACGCCCCCCCACCCCCACCCCCGTGGGGCTTGACAGGGGACCTCAGGCTGTGCCCCCCGCCCTGGCGTCAGGCTGGGGGACCTCAGGCCATACCCCCCGCTCCAGTGCCAGGCCAGGGGACCTGAGGCCATGCCCCCCGCCCAGCAGGGCTTGATGGGGGACCTCAGGCCATGTCCCCCACCCAGGGGGACCTCAAGGTGTGCTTCCTGTCCTGGTGCTGGGCTAGGGGACCTCAGGCTGCTCCCCTTGCCCCAGCACCAGGCCAGGGAACCTCAGGCCATGCTCCCTATCAGGTGGGGCTTGACAGGGGACTTCAGGCCATGCCCCCCACCCCAGCACCAGGCCGGGGGACCTCAGACCACACCCCCCACCCCAGCACTGGGCCAGGGGACCTGAGGCTGCACCCCCCCACCTGGCTGAGCTTGACAGGGGACCTCAGGCCGTGCCCCCCACCCAGCGGGGCTTGACAGGGGACCTCAAGGTGCACCCCCAGTGCTGGGCTGGGGGAACTCAGGCCATGCCCCAACCCAGTGGGGCTTGACGGGGGACCTGAGGGTGTACCCCCCACCAGGCAGGGCTTGAAGGGGGACCTCAAGGTGCGCCCACTGCCCCAGTGCCAGGGGACCTGAGCTGCACCCCCCACCTGATGGGGCTTGACAGGGGATCTCAGACCACACCCCCAGCCCAGCAGGGCTTGATGGGGGACCTCAGGCCATGCCCCCTGCCTGGCGGGGCTTGACGGGGGACCTCAGGCTGTGTCCCCCACTTGGTGGGACTTGACAGGGACCTCAGGCCGTGCCCCGGCACCAGGCCAGGACACCTCAGGCTGTGACCCCGGCCCAGTGGGGCTTGACAGGGGCCCTCAGGCCATGCCTCCTGCCTGGCGCCGGGCCGGGGTACCTGAGGCTGAGCCCCCCACCCGGTGGGGCTTGACAGGGGGAACTGAGGCTGCGCCCCCTGCCTGGTGCCAGGCCAGGGGACCTGAGGCTGCGCCCCCACCTGGCACTGGGCCAGAGGACCTGAGGCTGCACCCCCACCCCCACCCCGTCTGCTGGGGCTTGACAGGGGTGGGGCCGGCTGGGTCTGGATCTCGCCCAATGGGGGTGGGACTGGCTGGGTATGGGTATTGTGCAATTTTGAGGCACCGTGGGTGGGCAGGGACTTGACTCTGAGTCCCATGCTGCGTTGCAGACTGACAGGAGAAAGATTTTCATGTACATTTTACTAATTTTCTTTCATCTCTGACACTTCTATTATAGAGAAAGGGAAAATAGCAATATTAAAATATTTCCTCTAATTAATCCCCTTTTAATGTGCACAAATTTTGTGCACCGGGCCACTAGTTATATATAACTAGTGGGCAAAAGTAGGTTTACAGTTGTGAGTGTGGGAAAGAGTTAAAAAAGCTATTGTAATAATCATAACCTGCATGTTCTTTCCATATGAACATCTATGTGTGTGTGTGTGTGTGTGTGGGTGTATACATATATATAATTATGTGTTACATACATATCCCACATATACATATATACCTATGTATAGCTGATGCATATTCTATGAAGTCACTCCAAGCACAGAGTTAGTGCATACTGGACCTTTGCCCCTATAGGAAATATAGGGTTAGGATTCTGTGAGCCTCTGATTACATTTTCATCAACCAGTCAATTTATAACCTTGTTATTTGTGTGTTTCTGCTGAAAGACACCTTATTAAAACACTGTTGATTCCTTACCACTGAACTCTTAGACAAAAGAATTCTAACTCATGTCTGAAGGAAGCTTGTCTAACACATCTGCTTTCTGTGCTTAGGAAAACTAGACACACTTCTGCACTGTGCTTGAGGGTCATTTTAAACAGCAAAATCAACAAAAAGCAGAAAAATGCAAAAACGTGGCACTACATGGACTGTGAAAGGACAATTGTTTACATTATGACAGCTGAGACAAGCATTGTCATGTGTCATAGATGTGGTTCCATATAAGAAAGCCAGGACCTTGTTCTGCCTCATTGGGAACGTGTGCCATGGTGAACTCAAAATGCTCACCACACTGCACATGTCTGTGAAAACACTGCAAGTGTTGATTTTGGAGTTATTGTAAATGCTACAAAGAATATAGGGATGCATATATCTTTTTGAATCAGTGTTTTTTACTTCTTTGGATAAATACCCAGAAGTGGGATTGCTGGGTCATATGGTAGTTCTATTTATAATTTCAAGGAAACTTCATACTGTTTTCCATAATGTCTGCACCAGCTTACAATTCCACCAATAGTGCAAAGGTTCTCTTTTCTCCACCTCCTCGCCAACCCACATTCTTTGTTGTTTTTTTTTTTTATGCTAGCCATTCTGACAGGTGTGTGGTGATCTCATTGTGGCTTAGATTTTCATTTCCCTGATGACCAGTGATGTTGATCATTTTTTCATGTGTCTGTTGGCCATCTGCATGTCTTCTTTGGAGAACTGTCTATAAATAGATAGAAACTTGATAAAATAAACTTCAACATAAAACACTTAAACTTTGATGTAAACCCACTTTTTAGGAATGCCAAAAAATATTAGGTGTTAATTCTTTTATTTTCCAATTTGTCAAAAAATATTGGCTATGGATTTTAGATAGTCAGTGTTTTAGGATTGGCATTCCATATGGTATCTGTTGTAACTACTCAACTATGTAATTATAATGGGAAAGTAGTGGACAATACTTAAACAAATGGGTGTGGCTGTGTTCCAATAAAACTTTATTTACTAAAGCAGGCAGTGGGCAATTTGACCTGTGGGTGTGCTTTGCCACCCCTTCTCAAAACAACTTAACAAGAGGAGAAACCAAGATGGCGGCATAGGTTAAACACCTAACCTGCAGCCGGGCACAACAATTTCAAAAATACAACTAGAGGTCAGAACGGACATCGTCCAGAACCACAGGAAAGTTGGTGGACTGAAATGCCCACAGCTGGGGAGAAGGAGAAGGCCACGGGGACAGTCGGGGAAGCCGTAAAAGCCTGAGGTATGGAGAAACGGGCGGAGACACGAGCACATGCGCCTGCGGGGAGGATGGAACCGGAGAGGAGGGGGCGGCTGATGTCCTGGCCGGAGTTCACTGGCAGGAAGGAGATAAAGGCTCCGGAGTGCGCTGAGCACCGGCTCCGATTGCACTGAACCCCATTCCGGGCGAAACCCTGGGAAACTCACTAACTTTCGCAACTCCGCCGCCCCCGCAGGCCGCCCGGCCCAGGATGCTGGGGACGCCGCCGCAGCGGCGGCGCCCGGAGCCCGGCAGCCTCCCAGCACCCGTCCCCGCCGCGCAGCCCCCGCTCGCCTGGTGCCGCGGGCCGCGCGCCCCGCACACCGGACTGAGGCCCGGGCGCCCTCTCCGTGCACCTCCCGGCGGCGCTAGACTTCAGTAGAGTTGACTGAATTCAAGGGATTAAAAAGTATAAATTGGAGAGACGCCGCGGCGGCGGCGGCGACGTCCGGAACACAGCGATGGCGGTGCCTGGAGCTCGGCGGCCGCCCAGCGCCCGTCCCAGCCACGCGGCCCTCGTGCGCCTGGTTCCGCGGGACGCGCGCACCTCGCACCGGACGGAGGCCCGGGCGCCCTTTCCCTGCACCTCCCGGCGGTGCTAGACTTCAGTAGAGTTGACTGAAATGAAGGGATTAAGAAGTACAAATCGGGAAGTTTGAAAAAGATGGCGGCGGAGGTTAAAGGCTGTTCTGTTGTCTCGCACCCAGCGAAATCGGAGGGGATGAGGTGTGGAGGTGCGTGGGTCTGGCTGGTGGCGGGGGAAAGGGGCTTTTGTTCCAAACCTAAGGGAGATTAGCTCTCCATCACCCTGAAACCCATCTTCTGGTGAACCCCGGGAGACCCAGATGCCTGCGGGGAGAGGCGGGACTCTTGCAGAGGTGCGCCCAGCAATCAGTGTTTGCTGCGCTGGAGTGCGGAACGAAGGGACTTAGATACGTGGAAGGCAGAAGGACCAGACTCACAGCCATCGCGGCTCACCGCACCATGGCCTGTTGGCGCCCTGAGACCCCGCCCCCCCCAGGGACCCGCCCCCCACGTTTTGAAGACCTGCCCCGCAAGTCTTGCAGGCACACCTGCGCCCCAAGCAACGGCTTATGCATGTGGGTGGACTGCCCTCTGGCAGCGGACCAGATGATCTGCTGTTCTAGTCGGACTGCTCCAGGGCCACTCAGACAGGAGGAAGAAACTACAGTTTTTGCTGTAATCCTTGCTGAGTGCCTAAGGCAGTAGCTGATCTACACCCCATTGGAGACCCAGAAACGAGGGCATCTAGTGGTCTGTGGGAGATGACACCAGATTTCAACCACGTGCATAAGGGACACATTCAACGGGAATATTCAGTGAACGCCAAAGCTTTGCTGCACCAAGACCCGGCCCATAAACGTGTCTCCTGCACAGCAACTCTTCCTTTATAGACAAAGAGAGCCCCCCCAGTGACACCAACAACAATCAAGACTTAACTATACAAAGGAGGACCAAGATGGAGGCATAGGGCGGAAGCCTGATTGTTGCCTACCACAACAACTTTGAGACTACGACAAGAGAGCAGAGCAGACACCATCCAAGACCACCATAGGGCTGGCTGAGTAGATGCTCTACAACTAGAATAAAAGAGGGGTATGTGGGATGATGCTGATGCCGGTGACCCAAAGACCACACTTTAAGAACTACAGCTCAGGCGACACAAAAGAACTATGGCTCAGGCGATACAACAGCGGCCTGGAACGTGCTCGGCGCAGTTCCCCCGGCGGTCTCCGGCTGAGGGGACGGCTCCACTGGCAGCCAAGCACGGACAGACGAGCCCCTATGAGACATGGGGTGGGAGACTCCGCGCTTGCTGACCTCTGAGTCCGTCAAGAATCTCAACGCCCCGGAAGCGGCCAGGTGCGCATGCTCGGCGACCGGCCACCGATGCAGACCCAAGGGCCGACGCAGCGACGCCAGACTGGCCCACCGCCATGCACCGGGTGCACCGGAGCTTCGCTGAGCCGCCGCCCGACGAGTTCTGCAGCAGCCATACTGGAGCTCTGGAAGGATGGCCAGGGGAATTGCTGAGGGGGGATTGACCGGCAGGAATTGGGATCGGGAAGACGGGGCCCCGCTGAGACCCGGGTGCGGGCGGGGTTGCGCGCCTCTGGGCTCGGGTGTGGTCACACGCCTCTGGGTATAAGTGAGGCCTCACGTCCCTGGGTATAGGTGAGGCCACATGCCCCTGGGTCCAGGTGAGGCCGGACTCCGGGTCCGGGTGAGGCCAAGTGCCCCTGGACCCGGATGACGCTGGATCCCGTGCCCGGGCGAGGCCAAGCGCCCCTGGGTCTGGGAGAGCCCACACACCCCTGGGTCCAGGCGAGACCATGTGTCCCTGGACCCGGATGAGGCCTCGTGCACCTAGGCCCGGGTGAGCCCAAGTGGCCCTGGGTCTGGGAGTGGCCAAGCGTCCCTGGGTCCGGGTGAGACCATGCGTCCCTGGATCCGGGTGAGGCCTCGTGCACCTAGGCCCGGGTGAGCCCAAGTGGCCCTGGGTCTGGGAGAGGCCAAGCGTCCCTGGGTCCGGGTGAGACCATGCGTCCCTGGATCCGGGTGAGGCCTCGTGCACCTAGGCCCGGGTGAGCCCAAGTGGCCCTGGGTCTGGGAGTGGCCAAACGTTCCTGGGTCTGGGTGAGACCATGTGTCCCTGGATCCGGGTGAGGCCTTGTGCACCTAGGCCCGGGTGAGCCCAAGTGGCCCTGGGTCGGGGAGAGGCCAAGCGTCCCTGGGTCCGGGTGAGACCATGTGTCCCTGGATCCGGGTGAGGCCTCGTGCACCTAGGCCCGGGTGAGCCCAAGTGGCCCTGGGTCTGGGAGAGGCCAAGCGTCCCTGGGTCCGGGTGAGACCATGCGTCCCTGGATCCGGGTGAGGCCTCGTGCACCTAGGCCCGGGTGAGCCCAAGTGGCCCTGGGTCTGGGAGAGGCCAAGCGTCCCTGGGTCCGGGTGAGACCATGCGTCCCTGGATCCGGGTGAGGCCTCGTGCACCTAGGCCCGGGTGAGCCCAAGTGGCCCTGGGTCTGGGAGTGGCCAAACGTTCCTGGGTCTGGGTGAGACCATGTGTCCCTGGATCCGGGTGAGGCCTTGTGCACCTAGGCCCGGGTGAGCCCAAGTGGCCCTGGGTCGGGGAGAGGCCAAGCGTCCCTGGGTCCGGGTGAGACCATGTGTCCCTGGATCCGGGTGAGGCCTCGTGCACCTAGGCCCGGGTGAGCCCAAGTGGCCCTGGGTCTGGGAGAGGCCAAGCATCCCTGGGTCCGGGTGAGACCATGTGTCCCTGGATCCGGGTGAGGCCTCGTGCACCTAGGCCCGGGTGAGCCCAAGTGGCCCTGGGTCTGGGAGAGGCCAAGCGTCCCTGGGTCCGGGTGAGACCATGCGTCCCTGGATCCGGATGAGGCCTTGTGCACCTAGGCCCGGGTGAGCCCAAGTGGCCCTGGGTCTGGGAGAGGCCAAGCGTCCCTGGGTCCGGGTGAGACCATGTGTCCCTGGATCCGGATGAGGCCTCGTGCACCTAGGCCCGGGTGAGCCCAAGTGGCCCTGGGTCTGGGAGAGGCCAAGCATCCCTGGGTCCGGGTGAGACCATGTGTCCCTGGATCCGGGTGAGGCCTCGTGCACCTAGGCCCGTGTGAGCCCAAGTGGCCCTGGGTCTGGGAGAGGCCAAACGTTCCTGGGTCTGGGTGAGACCATGTGTCCCTGGATCCGGGTGAGGCCTCGTGAACCTAGGCCCGGGTGAGGCCACGTGCCCCTGGGTCTGGGAGAGGCCAAGCGTCCCTGGGTCCGGGAGAGACCATGTGTCCCTGGATCCAGGTGAGGCCTTGTGAAACTAAGCCCAGGTGAGGCCACGTGCCCCTGGGTCTGGGAGAGGCCAAGCGTCCCTGGGTACGGGTGAAGCCAGATCCTGGGTCCGGGTGAGGCCTTGCGCCCCTGGATCCATCCGGGTGAGGCTGGGTCCCAGGCCCGGGTGAGACCACGCGCCCCTTGGGTATGGGTGAGGCCACGTGCCCCTTAGTCCAGGTGACGCCGTGCCCCTGGGTTCGGCCGAGACCAAACCAGAGGGAGTCGGACCTCCATTACCACCATTTGTCCACCATCCAGAGCTGAGGGGTCAGTGCTGACATGTACACATAAGGAACTACTGGTCATCGAAATTGGGTCTCAAAAGAACTGTTGGTCCAGGGGGAAGCTCGCTACAGATTGATTCATTTGCCTGTCAGCATAACTATTATTGCTCGTCTCACATTCAGTTCTTATTAGTATATATCTAGTGACATTTGATCTTGTTCATCTAGAGGAAATGATGAACAACATAGACTGAGGAACAAGAACAGAACCAGAAGTAAGGAGGCATCAATCGGACTATCGGGCCTCAGAGGGAGGATAGGGGAGGGTAGGGGGAGGGTGGGGGGGAGGGGGAGAGTTCAACCAAAGGACCTGCATGCATGCATATAAGCCTATCCAACGGTTAAGTTCAACAGGGGATTGGGGCCTGCGTGGGGAGAGGGGTGGGATGGGAATGGGGGGATGAGGACAAATATGTGACACCTTAATCAATAAAGAAATTTAAAAAAAAAAAAAAACAAAAAAAAAAACAACTTAACAAGACAGATACTGTTACTGTCCCCATTTTACAGATATGGATATTGGGGCACGAACAGCTAAGACATTTGCTCAAGATCACATGACTAAAATAGTGGAACAGGGATTTGAACTCTGGAAGTCAACCTGAAGAAATATATGCTTAACAAGTACATCACATTGCATCTTCAGTAGAGAAGGTAGCAAAAAGTCACAGTTTTATAACTGTCCTATTTTAAGAGTCAGGTATGAGACTATGCTTTGCAACATAATTTCATTTAATCCTTACAACCACCCTGTGAGATAGGTGGTATTTTTTCCATTTTCCAATGAAGAAATTGAAGCAAAGCTTAAGGAGCTCACTTAAGGTCAGGCAGCTAGGAAGTAGTAGAGTCTAAATTAGAACTTGAGTCAAATTCACCCAGGTCTACATCTCCTTCGTGAATGTCAAGGGGAAGGCAGTAGAGCATACTGATTAAGAACATTTATAGACTTCAATTCTCTCATCTAACAGAGGTAATGACCAGATATAGGTGTACTCATGGGAGTGAGTGCCTAAAGTAGGGAGATGGATATAAGAGATGGAGAGGAGTAGACCATAAAACTAAGGAGGCAGTGTGCTGTATAATTCAGCCACATTTATCTTAAAATTGGAAGAACCACAGTAGGAATAGTAATGAAGAAAGTGACAGTAAGCCAGGAACTGAAAGTGTTAGAGAATTTAGGGAGTGACCTAGGGTTTGGTTGATAACAGCATCAAGGAGACATCATAAATGATGATGACATGAGGTTCAAAACTCATTTGTTCTTTTGTTTTCTTAAGCTAACGAGGAAGGGAAATTAACTGGAAACCACAAAGAGAGGCAAGAGAAGATAGATTCCACCTCCATGCCCAGTGAGATGTGGGAGAAAAAAAAAGAGTCATCATTTGAGAGGACTGCAAGGGAATCTGTGTCTTTAGGAAATAGACAGAGCTCATGATAAGGTGAATTGGACCTTGAGAGCAAAAAAGGGGATGTGGAGAGCCATGTGAAGATTAGAGTATAAGAGGCGAGGGGTAAATAATCTGGGGCTCTGTGTAGTGATAGTTCAACTTGATGAATTCAAAGCAAAAGACAAAGACAAGTGTGTGTGTATTGAAGGGTTTGGAGCTTTCTCTTCACCTTTATAATAGGGGTAGATCTTCTAAGGGTATCTTACTAATCCTCATGCATTGGTTCCTTCTTAACCCCTGACTGCTGGGGAAAGGGTAAACTTTGAGCATGGACACTCATCTTGACCTTGATGATTGACTTATGGAGAAGCTAACTGTTATTCCAAGAAAAGAGATCCATCCTCATCCTTGAAGGAATAGAAGACATAGGGGAGCTGTGGTCCTAGCAACCAGGCTTCCTTTTTCTCTGTTTATCAATCACTTACATGGTCTTACTCCAGCTGTACCTCTTTCATAATATGAATTTCCTATAATCTAGTCTATGATCACCATCTCTTTCAGCTCACTACCTCTATCTTTCTTTTCTTTTTTTAAAAATGTTTTATTGATTTCAGAGAAGAAGGGAGAGGGAGAGAGAGATAGAAACATCAATGATGAGAGAGAATCATTGATTGGCTGCCTCCTGCACGCCCCACACTGGGGGTCATGTTCACAACCCAGGCATGTGGCCTGACCGGTAATCAAACCGTGACCTCCTGGTTCCTATATTGATGCTCAACCACCGAGTCATGCTGGCTGGGCATTACCTCTATCTTTCAACTCCAGAAGTCCTTCAAACCCACTTGGACATTCAATTGATTAATTCTTCTCACTTTGCACCATACCATATCCCCATAATGACCTCACTTTCCTTTCTAAATTCCAAGATCAGTCATTATAATCATTACTTTCATACATCCTTGACTCTCTTATTAGTTTGTTCCTGCATCTAACAAAATATTTAATTGGTCTGATTTGTCCTCACTTTAAATTCATGACCATAAATCACTAGGGGATTCTTGATGCGGCCAGGAAAGCATACTATCCAATCTTAGTCCATTTACCATCTCATTTCTAAATAAGCATTTTATATCTTATTTTCTTCTTTAAAAACTCTAATATCTCCTCCTTAATCTTCATTCTAAATGATGATCTTGTTCCTATTCCACTGAAAAAATTAAAGAGACAAGATCTTCCACTCATTCCTCCATCACATGTACCACTGACATCCATATATTCTGTCTTCCCTACTATGACCAAAGATGAGTTGTCCAGGCTCCTTTCAACCCTCATTAGATCCAATCACCTGCCACCTAACTCAAGGATTTTGCTATAATTATTCCCTCTTACCTCCAACATTTAATTTTTGTCTCTCTCAAAACTCATTCTTATTTGCAATAGAAATAAGTTTATTATTTCTCACATCTTTTCCTTCATGCTTCCTCCCTCCATTTCCCTGACAGCTACACTCCATTTTTTCTCCCCTTTATAGCAAACTCCTTGGAAGAATCATCTACACTTGCTTTCTCCAATTCTTTTCCTTTCATTCTTTGTTGAGCCTGTTAAAATCGGCTTTTGCTTGTGACATTCTGCTGAAACGGTGACCAGTGACTGATGACTTTCCCTTGCTAAATCGAATGTTCTCTTCTGATTCCTTATTTTGTACCTATTAGCAGCATTTCACACAACTGATCATCACCACCTTCTTGCAATTCTTCCTTTGGTATCTGAAATATGATTTCTCTCTGCCTTCTTCAAGGGCTATTTCTCATTCTCATTTTCTGGTTTCCCCTACTTCTTCAACTTCTAAATGTTGATGCACCTCAAGACCCAGTTCTTAGATGTCTCCTTTCTCTGTATATATCCATCCCCCCAGGTTCTCATCCAAAGCTCTAGATACCATCCTCATGTTGATTATTTCAAATTTATCCCAGCCTAGTCTTTGCTCCTATACTGTAGACTGGTCTTAACAATTGTCAATGTGACTTGTCCATTTGATGCCTAACAAATGTGCATTACTCCCTCATACCCAGCCTGGTTTTCCTATCTAGAATCCTTCCTTTCCCTGTTAGTTTTCTTCTTACAGTCCATAAGTGCTAAGCAGCTACTTGTACAGATTTTGCATATATCTGGTATCAAGTAGTATATGTAGATGCTTATTTATAGTCTTGACCCTCAGAATTTAAAATGTAATAGAGAAGGTATGGCAGAAATCAATAGCTGTCTCCGCATAGCCCTTCTTCCTTTAGGAATCCTGAGCTTTGTCGGAGCTCAGGGATGCCTAATGGCAGGTTGAGGATAGCAGGACAGTAATACAGGAGAAACATTGTCCCCAGACACCATGGGACTGCATATCAGCCCTGGCCTGCTTATTCTCAAACTGCCATGTGAGAGAGGAGCGAAAATCTAGTTTAAACTGCTATTATATTTTACTAGAGGTCTGGTGCACAATTCAGTAAAGTGGGCTGGTGTAAGACAAAAGAAAGCTGTGAGGACCTGGTGACAGTTAGACCATATTCCAGCCCCCAAAGAGTCTGCTATCAGGATTTGCACAAGCTCATTTGTCATGAACTCTCATGAACCAAGAGTTGCTCTAACATATTTTGTTGTTGCTGTTAGCAGTATGAAACCTTCTTTTCTAACAAATCTTATGCAGAACTGGAATAGACAATGCCCTAAAAACAGATGTGCTCTGGGTGAACAGAGGCCATGTTCTCTCTGTCTCCCCCTAACCCTAGGGTGGGCTTTGCTGTGAAACACAATTTTAAAATGACTTTATCTAGTTTTAGCCAGTTATTAATTAATTAATTTATTTACCTTTTCAAAATTAAGTCTTTATTGTTGAAAGTATTACACATGTCCCCTTTTCCTCCCCATTAACTCCTTCAAGCCCGCACCCGCCCTAGGCCTTCACCACCCTGTTGTCTGTGTCCATGGATTATGAATATATGCATACAAGTTCTTTGGTTGATGTCTTCCCATCAGCCCACCCTCCCCCACCTTCCCTCTGAGATCCATCAGTCTGTTCCATGCTTCTATGTTTCTGCATCTGTTTTATTTATCAGTTTATTTTGCTCATTAGATTCCACATATGAGTGAGATCATGTGATACTTGTCTTTCTCTGACTGTAAGCCCCTTATTTTAAATAAAAATATTTGTATTGATTTCAGAGAGGAAGGGAGAGGGAAAAAGATATAGAAACATCAATGATGAGAGAGAATCATTTATTGGCTGCCTCCTGCAGGCCCCCAGGATCGTGCCTGCAACCTGGGCATGTACCCTGACCGGGAATCAAACCATGACCTCTTGGTTCATAGGTCGACGCTCAACCACTGAGCCACACCAACTGGGCTAAGCCCCTTATTAACAGGTGGGAAACTCAGGCTGAGAGATATTTCCTGTTAACCCAGAAGTATGTCATTTCACCTTTCTGGACCTTGGCTTTCTCATGTTTAAAACAAACTTGAACTAATTAATCTCTGAAGCCTCTTCTGGTGAGCAATGAAGGGCAAAGCAGGGTCAGGAGGAAACTAGCATGTATTGATCAACTACTACGTGCCAGCGTGGAAAAACACAGGCCTTGTGTGGCATTTGTATTGCATCCACCAAGCATGGTTTCATTTCTGATATTCTAGCAAGTCAAGATAAGAATATTTCTGGACAACAGTGAGTACGTAATGGACCCAAATTCACTTTTCTAGCCATTGAAATGGCAGGTGATTTTACGTTCCCTCATTTCATTTAGTCTGCTCAGCTCCCCCATGAAGTACACAGAATAGGCATTTCTAACCACCCCTGACTGCTGAAGAAACCCACGTAGCTGCTTTGCCCACAGTCACACAACTAGCCAATGACAGAGCCAAGACTGAAATCCAGATCTAGTGCTCTCGCTAACAACCCTTCTCAAATTAGCAGACCTAAAAGTGTGAATGAGTTCATACAAGGCCTCATAAATATTTATGAATCTGGCCCAAAGTTATTGCAGTGTTTTGTTTCCATTATTATTAGCAAGTGCACACAGTACCTACCTATGCCCTAAGGCAAAGGGTATTAGAAGGGGAAAGCGTTCTGCCTGGGAGTGAGGTACTGGCTACAGAGTGCAGTTCAGGAGGCACTAGTTAGATGTTACTATGGGCAAACAGAGAAAATAATTCTTGTTTAAGGAGAGTTTGGGAGAAGGTATTTAAATCCTATATTTTATCTAATATTCAGACTTATAACAGCTACTCTTCTCACTTGTCTTCATAAATCTGATATATTGGGGATGACTGGAAAAATTAATTTGTGGCCATTTCATCTGTCTCCTTTTAAAAAGAAAGGCCATTGAACCTTAAACTATATTAAGCATTAAATTTTTATGGTCAAATTGAGATTCTGCACAAATACAGTTAATTAAATTTGTAGATGATCTACTGTCTGGATTTACATGGGAGCCCTTGATGGAAAATGAGCCATAAAGCACATGTTGAATGAGTACCACCCAGCCTCCACGCGCCAGGCAGCTGTTTCTGGAACAAATGGTCTTCATGTCCTGTTTCATCGCACAAGTGCATGTTAGCAGTTAATGAGTTGAGTGTGGAATTTGCTGTCTCCTTCCTCTCTGTCTGACCTCTAACTGTTGCCCCCCTCCAACACAGTCTCTCCTCTCACCTCCTCTTTCCAAACTCCCTCCCTACCTGACTGCCTATCTGATGTCTAATAGACAACTCCATTAACATTTCACATACAAGTTTTAGTTTTCCAGCATCACAGAGTTCTTCCTCTCCAGTCTCCCCCAGCACAGGAAGTGAGACTACCCCCAACTGAATCCAGCAAATCCTATTCAGGTCACCTTCTATGCCAGAGAGGCTTTTCTCTTTACTGAGGCTGTCCTGGTTCATAAAATAGGCACTCAGCGAACATGGATGGGATGAGAGAGGATGGAGTCAGAATGCTAACTTAAGGACCAGTGGGAGAGGATAATAATATTCAGCAAGCAGGTTTGGGAAAGTTGTTCGAAAATACACATTCATTGCATCTTTGCTTTTCTCCCTTCCTTCACCCGTGGTCTTTCCCATTTTGGGTTGAGAAAGTTGAGGTGCTTGTTTGCGTGTGTGCTGAGTCGTTAGTTTCCAGGGGACTCTGACTGTTAGAGGGTGCTGAACACCTTTCTCAAGCAGAGAGCAAGAAGACCTTGTTACCGAGCAAACTTTCGGTATACGGACTCAGCCTGGTGCTAGGGCTGAGCCTCTGGCTTCCATTTGCTTTCTGGGCACAGCAGAGCCAAGCGGCATTGTTTAACCTTTGGAAGCTGTGTATGAAATTCACATTAGCTCAGTTACAAACTGTTTATGCTATGAATATCAATGTGGCCCTTTGCTCTGATAAATTACCTTTTTTCTGTTGAGAGGAGCTGAGGAATCTGTAAGAATGCGCAGAAGTCATAGAGACAGTCCCTGTTCCTCTCAATCGCTGTGCAGAATGACCAAGGAGCAAGGTGACCCCTGCACCCAGAGAGAAACCTCTGAGGAAACCCCACAGAAATCATTCTTCTCTCTCCTCCAGGGCCACTTGGAAGAAGTAGTTGGGTTTATTTATTTACTTAAAGTATATGAGTGCCTATTGCAGAGCCTTGCAAATAGTAGGCACTTAAGAAATACCTGCCCTAAGGAATTCTTTGATATTTAAGAATACATATTAAACAGAAAACTCACTCAGTAATTGGGAAGAAATATGGACATGCAGTTAAGATAATGGTGACCTACTAGTAAATCTGCAATTTGCCACTAAGGACTTGTTTTTCAAACTTCCATCTAAGTAGATAACAATGACCAGAAAAGGAACTTTGAAAAAATTAATGTACTGTTGTGTTTTTTTTTCCAGAGCAGTTTTAGGTGTACAAACCCCTTTTCCACCTTCCCTTGGTTCCTCTGTTATCCTTCTGGGTGCTGCTCCCCTGGGGCCCACGTCATAGCACTTGTTGCATTGTCAGGTTTAAGAAGGGGTTCCCTTTGGAGTTAGTTTACCTGGGCTCATGTTTGAGATTTCATATCTGTGAGTCATTTTCTCTCTCTAAATCTTGTTTTATATTTCTTCCACCAAAGCTGTAACAGGTAACATCCCCAACACTTGTCTGTATGTGTCCATCTCCCCACACCTTTGACCACAGTGAGTGTCATACTTAAAGTATCACATGGGTACCAGTAACCAGGACTGTTGTGAGTCTTAAATGGGACCAGAACTTGCTATGTAGCCTTGGATCAGTTATTTAACTGCTGTGTGTCTCACCCCTCATCTGTAAAATGGGATAACAATATACATTCCTTATATGTATGTAAAAACACCTTTTACAATTCCTATTTCATAGTAGGATGTGAGCTGCTATGACAATACTAATGCAAACTATCTACTAAAGTGTTTAATTACAAATTTGGAAGGCAAGACCAAGTCTCACTCATATTGGATTCCTGGGTGTCTAGCACAGTGGTTCCCATGTGGGTCTTCGTGACTATTTGCTGAATGGATGCTTTTGAATGTCCAGCACCCCCCTGGAGCTGGGCAGAGCGACAGAGCTGGGGAGGCATGCTTGGGAGGCAATCACGGTCTTCCTCAAGGTGGAGAGGGTGAGGCCACGGGAGTCCTCCGAATTGGTCAGTAGTCCCTCTCTGACCACTGCTCCTTTCTTTCTTGGTAAAAAAAATATATATGGCAGCTGTTGAAAGAGATGTCCATTGTCTTTTTGTCCTTTTCGTTTTTGCATGATTAAAATATTTTGTCAGGTTCCTGCCCTTGGTGAGGGTTAAAATTGCTTTTATTCTTCTCACTCCGAGGGGGTTTGAGGGGAGGAGATTATATGGGGGTCAACAGGAAAAAATGCTCAAAGTGTCATTTTGATTTTGCCAGTCAGTGCCTGCAGATGTTAGAATGACCCAGGTCTGGATCTAAGCGCTGTTCTCAGCAAGCAAGTTATTTCTTCTGAGTTTCGGCTTACTCATTGGTAAAACATGGCTTTGCCCCGACCCTGTTTTCAACTAGAGAATTAGCTTGTGATTGTTTGAATGTGGGTAAAGGTCTTCTACTGCTTTAAAGATAAAAATGAAAGCCATTTGCATCTGTGATTCACTATAACTGAAATACAGGAAGCGTGGCTCCAACAGGTAGCTATTTATTTCTCCCTCCAGGCAGTCCAGATGTAGGCAGGCCGGGGCTGGTGTGGCATCTCCACCATCTTCTGAGATCCGGGCATCTTCCAGCTTTCTGTTCCTGCCTGGTTAGAAGGAGCCCCATCCTCAAGATGGGAAAAGCTCCAGTCGTCCCATTGATATTCTAAGTAGCACAGAGGGTCGGGGTTGAGGCGGGGGCAGGCATGGCCTCTCCTTTAAGGTCAATTCTCAGAAATTGCACAAAATCTAATTACAACCCATTGTGGCATAGTCACAGGGACACATCCTGCTGCTGAAGAGGCTGGGGATTATAGTTCTTACTCTGTATGTGCCCACCTAAAATCCAAGAGATCTTAAATGAAAGAAAGAAAGGGGAACATAAGGGGAAAAGTAGTACCATTCCTCTGGCCTGAGATACAGAGGAGTCCTGTGTCCAAGGTCACACAGTATGTTAGGGTCCTCCAGAGAAGCATAATAAATAGGATGTCCCAAAAAAATGTACACATACACTTTAAATAATTATAAAGACAGTTTTATTAAAACATAATTTCATTTTCAAAATTGAGCTCTTAGCTATTAGAGTGTGTATACATTTTGGAGGGAGACCCTGTATATATGTCTGTCTGTCTCCCTCCATGTATATATCTATAATAATAAAAGCGTAATATGCTAATTAGACCAGATGTCCTTCCGGACGAAGCCGGGGCTGTGAGGGAAGCCCAGGTCCCAGGTGCCTGCTGGTGCCGGCAGCTGGGGGAAGAAAGACCTACTCTTGCACAAATTTCGTGCATTGGGCCTCTAGTATACACTGAGTGGCCAGATTATTATGATCTCTGAACGCATAATAATCTGGCCACTCAGTATATATATATTAGAGGCCCGGTGCTTGAATTTGTGCATGGGTGGGGTCTGGCCAGCCTGGCCAGGGGGAGGGGACATGGGCAGTTGGCCTGCCTGCCTGCTTGTTGAACTCCTGATTGAGGGGACAATTTGCATATTAGCCTTTTATTATATAGGATATACACTGGCCAGATTATTATGCATTCAGAGATGATGATAATCTGGCCACTCAGTGTATATATAAAATGTTTCTTTTGACCTCAAGCTAAAGAGTATAGATAATATGGGGGAGGGGGAAGAGATTGATGGATTGAGATTGATGGATTGTAGGAATTGGCTCATGTGGTTATGGAGGCTGGGATGTCCCATGACCTGCCTCTGGTAGCTAAAACAAACAAACAAACAAAACAGGAAGCCCAATGGTGTAATTCAGTGCAAGGCCATCCAAGAATTGGGGCGGATGGTGTAAATCCCGAACCAAGTCCAAGAGCCTGAGCATCAGGGGTGCAAATTTCTGTGAGCAGAGGGTGGAGGGGTCAGCTCCAGCTGAGAGAGCATATTCACCCTTCCTCTACTTTTCGGGGTATGTTTTCTATAAGACAGGTATTAATCTTCTAAACTTCTTTTCCATGCCTTGCTTTCCTGGGTATTTTCAGGTTAATACCTTGCTCCTTTCCGCATTACTCCTACTAGGAGAGCTGCTCTGTAGACTGCCTACCTCCCCTGACAGTTTGAGAGAATTCTCCCTGGCCCTCTGCCCCCCATTATCTGAGATTGTCTTGTCCTCCAGCCACAGCTAGAAGCCCAGGTGTTGGGTTCCACTCCACTCCCTTTAGCCTGTGGGCATGGTGGAGTTGGGTGCAATCTTTCTTGGAGGAATTGGTTTCTATTTCATTTTCTTAAATTTTGCTTTCTGCCCTGGGCCTGGGATCGCTCACAAGACATAGGGTAATGTCTTCTAGATGGTCCCCTGCATTCAGCATGCAGTTCAGTGGCCTGGGCTTCTGCACAGTGTCCACTTCCATTTCTATCCTCCCCAGCCCAGGCCATTTCTCAGTCCTTCCCTGAAGTCAAAGGCGTCTTGAAAATATTCTGCTTGGTAAAAGGAGTTCAGTCATCAAAAGTAACCAACGGTTTGATTCTATACAGGAAATAGCCATACCTGTCCAGTTGCAGAGTAAGAGAGCAGATTGTTGGTTGAGGGTGATTGGGGAATAGATGTGTTGTGGATCTAACAAAGTAAGAATGGGAAAGTCCCAAATTTGAAAGATAGATCTTTTTTTTATATAAAATGAAAACAAAATGGAATCCATTTTACTTTAAAAATATTATGAGAGAGAGAAAGGGATGGGTGTGGGGGGGAAATACTGTTTTTTGCATTTCTTGTCCAGGTTGGGAATGCTGAGGGACAGTCAGGATTTTTAGAACCTTCTGGAAATAGGATCTGGTCTCCTTCTTGCATCTCCCTTCCGGGGATTATGGCATATGATTTCCTTGTTTGCTTGTCGCTGATCTTTGTTGTTGTGGTTGCTTGAGAGGAGGAAGAGGCCATGCCCGGGTTCCCTGCCTCTGCACCTGAATGTGCGTCTGGATTCTCCCAGCTGTGCTCTGATGCCAGCTGCTGAGTTTTCCGCTAACTAGAAGGCAAGATCCTTAGATGTGTTTGTAACTGGCGTCAGGTCTCCCCGCACGTCTCACCAAGGATGTCATTCCAAAGTCTGATTTGGAGCATGATGTTGAGATGCCAGCTCACATAGTGATCCAAAGGCCAGGTCACCGTCCTTGGTATCAAAGTCACAGGCTTTCGATGTGAAATAATAATTATTAACATACGTTTTTCACTTATTTTCTTTCATTCAGCAGTCAGACTAAATGTCATCCAAAGGTTACATGTTAGATCTTGCTGATTCTAAAGCTCCGGTAAAGATTCGCACATTGAAGTGCAAGAAGCCCTCCTCCGCGGGTCTCCTGCCAGTTCGGCCCCAGCCCGCACCCCTGGGGGAACCTCCTCATTTTCCAAATGGAAGGACTTGAGGCTGTGCTATGAGGTTCACACACTAGTCAGAGTCCCTGTCCTTCCTCATAATCGCAGATATTTTTTACTTTTCAGGGCTTAGAAGACTAATTAGTCAATAAAAAAATCATTGTAGAACAGTTCTGGGGTGGGGGATTGGCTTTTACCTCCTGGGAAGTAAGTCTTGCATTTTCAAAAGCCTACAGAGGTGGGGCAAAAGTAGGTTTACAGTGGTGAGTATGTGAAAACACAGAGATTATTTTTGTATTATTATTTATTAAATATTGTATCATGTTTATACCAACAGCTATAAACCTACTTTTGCCCACCCCTGTATTTGTTTTCATTATGTAATGGAAATAGCATTGTTGAATACAAATACTTATGATGCAATGATGAAAAGTCAAACCAAGATTTAAGGCAAACCAAGATTTAGTCAGATCAGAAGGGTTTAGAAAACAAACCACTGTGTGCATTATTTTATTATTATTATTATTTTACCTCATTAGCTTTTACTAATATTTTGTTTCTAGTGTGTCCAGGACATGACGGTTCTAAGCTCAGGAATTTCAGAGCATCAGTTGGTGCTGGTGAATGATCCACTGGGTGGCAGTATTGTCATTTCTTACCCTAGTGGGACACGAGTTGGGTTGTCTTGTCCTTGTCAGAGGCCTCTTTGGCTTTGTTGAAATAGTTAGGAAGGACCATCTAGTCCAATCAGCTTGCTTCACATGGAGAAACTTAAAAAAACAACAACACCCCACTGGTGTTTTGATAGTGATGCACTGAATCTAGAGATGAATTTGAGAGGAAGTGACGTCTTTATAATATTTGAGCTTCCAACCTGTGCACATGGTATATCCCTTCATTTATTTACATCTTCTTTAATTTCTTTTAGTGATATTTATAGTTCTCTGTGTAGAAGGCTTATATATCTGTTAAAGTTTATTCCTATATAATGAGGGCTTAAAATTTTTTTATTGATAATTTCTTGATGTTGTTATAAACTGTACATATGCATATATATTAACATTTTATCTTTTTTGCTCATATGAAAAATACAACTGAGTTTTGTACATTGACCTTGTAATTCAGTGATCTTGCTAAATCCATTTAGTAATTCTATTCATTAATAGATTTTTAAAAATTTTTCTGTATACACAATTGTGATATTTGACATATTTTTAGTTCTCTGCTTCCAAATCCCATGCTATTCATTTCTTTTTTTATGCCTTACTTTACCAGTCAGGACTCCTGTATAGTGTTGGAAAGAAGAGGTGACCACTGGCATCCTTGTATCTTTCTAGACAGCAGGGGAATCTTTCAGAATTTTATCATTAATTAAGATGTTAGATATAATGTCAGATCAAGGAAGTTTCCTTTTATTTCTAGCTTGCTAAAGATGAATGGGTATTGAATTATATCAAAAGCTTTTGCTCATCTATTGAGTTGATCAGATAATTTTTCCGTTAATGTGGCAAATTACAATGATGGATTTTCAAATGTTAAACCAACCTTATATTCTTGGAATAAATCCAACTTAGTCTTGAAGTAGAAACTTCTATTCTACATGTTCATTGGTAGTTTTGCTAATATTTTAATATCCTATATAATAAAAGCATAGTATGCAAATTGTTCCCTCGACTGGGAGGTCATCTGAGAGTTCGACCAGGGGGTGGGGCTGGCCTGGGGAAGGAAGGGAGTACCTGGCTGGCAGTCAGCAGTCTCTAGGGACCCTACCAGTGCATGAATTTTGTGTACTGGGCCTCTAATTTCTGTCTATAAAATCTTAACCATGAGAAAGATTGGCCTAAAGTTATGTTTTCTAGCAATGTCCTTGTCAAATCTGGCATATTTCACAATACATTTTTCTGTAGGATCTTGATCTATTGAAGCCTGTCTGTCTTAATTGCTCTCTGATGAAAATACAAAGTCATTTCTTCCCCTTTTATTTTACTTAGCTTTTATAGTTGTTGCTGATGGGCAGTTTTATCTGAATCAAGCTTTTCTGTCATAGTCAGAAGTAGAACTCACAAATCCCTGTGTGTTTTTAATAAAACATATAGATTAACATGTTAATCATCCATACAGTGACCTTTCTGATATTTCCCCACAGCTCCTACAGAGTCTGTTGAATGTATGTCTCTGGATTAAGTGGCTAAAATGTAATGTGACATAATCTCCTCACCATTCTGGTTCTCCAATTTATTTTATTTTTTAAATGGAGAGCACAAAGATTATGACTCCAGATTTTAGAGTAAAAAAAAAAAAAAGGTTAATTTTAAATCCTAGATCTGTTTCATATTAATTGACCATGAGCAAGTCAATTTATTAAGCCTTTGATTTTTCATCTGCAAGGCAGAGGGTATGACTCAGCTTTAAGAGTCCTTTTGAATTAAAAGAGCACTGGGATTATAGTAGTCACTCAATAAAAGTAGCTGCTACTGTTACTTTCAAATTTGTATACTTGATATCTCCTCGAGAGGGCATATATAGGGGATAAATTCTTCATGTTGTTACAGGTTTGCTGAAATCTTTTGTGCATCTGTTCTTTACATGTACCTGGTCTAGTTATCCAATTCCATATAAACTGTGGGATCATCCTTAAAGAAGGTGTAAATCTGACAATATGTTATGCATCCTCCTTAGCACCTTCTTTATCTTTGCTAAACTGACACAGGTGGGAGGAAAGATGTCCCTGAAAAAAAAAAAAATTAACTTAGCTACAGGCATACTATTTAAACAGTAAAGCGTGCCTCCCCCCTTTCCAGAAGGGTCCTTTATCAGGGTTTCACTTGGCTTTCAACTGTTTTACAACAGAAAATTAATAAATGTTTTTGGATGTGATCTTCAGCCAAGGTCAGCAGCAGCTGCTGTACGCTTGTTTGAAAGGGCTATTTTCTTCCTCTTATTCCTGACCCTTCTGAATCCCATTATCAGTGCCTGCACATTTTCGGTAACTGATTGTCATTACATTGTAAGGAAGCTGCCTGGATGATCCCTTCTCAACCAGAGATGTCAGCCAGCTGAACTATACCAGGAGAAAACAAAGGACATTCCTGACTTGGGGGAAAATGGAGCAGGAGAAATTTACATTTGTTTGACATTTATATTCTTTTGTGTAGCTTTTGTCTCTTTGAAAATTCCCTGAACTTACTACCTCAAGCAGAAGAGTGAAATCTAAATGTAAAGGAGAAAAGAGAGCCTGCCTTGAAGATGGAGAGTAGGATAAGGAATTAGAGGTTCATCTCTTTTTTTAAAGGCTTTTGCTGGTATGGAAAAGGACAGAGTTGTAAAATTAACAATCACAATAGCTTTAGTTTCTAATGTGTTGGGGAATAGTTCTATAAAACCATAATACATCTACAGGCTTGGTATACCAGTGTTTCTTAATAGCCCCTCTCTCTCTCTCTCTTGCAACAAAGAGTGCTAGCACAGGCGGTTTTTTTTTTTACATGATTGATCACATGTACGGGGTATGCCTTAAAGAACTGTTACTTAGGTATGGGGGGGTGGTGTCTCTGTATTGGAACAATAGAGGTTTATTTGCATGCTGAGCTTCTGACCTTAAATAGTAGAATTTCACATCAAGACTGGGATAAGCTCATGTGATTAAAGCCCAGAGCCAGGCCTGGTGCCTTGGCCTCAACCTTATTCCACTTCCTGACAAATGCTCATCCATTGGTGTGTGCCCTGGAGAGTAAGATGAGCAGAAATGTATTTTATATAAAGGCTTGGCAGAAGAGGGAGATCCTTCATTTAAATCAATATATTGCACACACTGTTCAGTACCAGAGGTTACCTCGATTTATGTGCAGCCATTGGGACCTTCTTCTAATATCTTAGACCCTCAATGGCCTGACATATCTGAGTTCAATACTTAGATTAATGCTGTTTATAGTTAAAGAAGTTAGTTTTTAATTTTTTTCAAACCCCCCCCCCCTTTTTTTTTTCAATTTAGTTTTCCTTAGGAGCACAATACATAAAAGATGGTTTTTAAGAAGAGTCATTCTGGTTGATGCAAGGATGCTAACCCACTGTCCTGTCTTCTTGCCTTTGCCTTCACCCTGGTGCATCTCACCAGCGTCCCACAGGCTCCGGGATGCTTGCAAAACACTAGTCTAAGGAAGCCCATGAAACCCGTGCATTATTAGAGGAGGACTGTGCTGGCTAGACATGACCTCTAGAGGCCAAAGTAGTACCATCTTTGGGAGAAGAATACTTTTCCTGCTATTATTCATTTTGAAAAATTAATTTTTTCCCCCAGAAAGATTGGATAGTTTGAGTTGTTTTTTAAAAAAATATTTATTTATTTCAGAGAGGAAGGGAGAGGGACAGAGAGATAGAAACATCAATTATGAGAGAGAATCATGGATCAGCTGACTCCTGCACACCCCCTACTGGGTATTGAGCCTGCAACCCAGGCAGGTGTCCTTGGCCGGGATCGAACCTGGACCCTTAGTCTGCAGGCTGATGCTCTATCCACTGAGCCAAACCAGATAGGGCAGTTTCTGAGTTTTATTATTTCATGATATAGGCCCAGAACTTTTTCAGAGTCTCAAAGAGATCCCTAGGGATCATGTGCATCTTTTCCCCCCCATTTTCCCATCTTTCAAAATGGCTTAGAGTGATTTCTCTCCCATTTCATCCACCTATCTGCAGGCATCAGTAAAGACCATATGTGGCCTCTTGTGAATTTCTGTGAATTTTAATCTGGGCTCCATACAGTACAAAGGACATAGTTGACTGGTATGAAATCTGTGTTGACAAAGTCAAGTGACAAACTTTGTCTCCAGCTTATGAAATGTGTGGCATATGAGAAGGGGCTGCGGGAGAGATGAGCATTCCTAAAGAACCACAAAATTAACATGTTTCCAGAAGTTAAGACTGACATTAGATGTGAGCCAATACATTCTAATCAGGACTTTCTGAGTTTGAAGTAAGTGGCTTCAGCCAATACATTCTAATCAGGACTTTCTGAGTTTGAAGTAAGTGGCTTCAGCCAAAGGAATTTATCAGCCCACGTAACCGAAAAGTCTGGGAGCAGGGCTGGCTTCAAGATTTACGTGGTGGCATCCAGTTTCGGTCACTCGCTCATATTTCTCTCTCTGAGCTCGCCACAGTTTTTATCTCTTCAGATTGGATTCCTACAGACACCAGGTTTAGGACAAGGGATTGGGGAGTGGTGCCGCTGCAACAGTTTGAGGCTTAACCCAGCCCAATGTAGCAGCCGCAGGAGTAAGAGAGACAGTTCCTAGCATCATATTAAAAAATTCCACAGAAGCTTCTCTTAGCCAGTTTGGGTCACATTCCCATCTGTGGGCAAATCAGTGGTCAGGGAACATGAAGATATTACTTTTTAGTCCTGTGTCCCTAGAGAATATTCTTGGCATTTACCTGATTCTCTCAAGATTCTGGTGAGTTAAGTCTATTCTAGCTGTCGGTGAAGGATGATACCTTATTGTGTGTTATTCCTCTGAAATAAGATATTTTCATGGGGAGAAACCAAGATGGCGGCATAGGTGAAAGACCTAAGCTGCAGCAGGGCACAACAATTTCAAAGGCACAACTAGAGGTCAGAACGGACATCGTCCAGAACCACAGGAGAGCTGGCGGACTGAAATGCCCACAGCTGGGGGGAAGGAGAAGGCCACAGGGACAATCGGGGGAGCCGTAAAAGCCTGAGGTATGGAGAAACTGGCGGAGACACGAGCATGCGCGCCTGCAGGGAGGATGGAGCCGGAGAGGAAGGGGCGGCTGACGGCCTGGCCGGCGTTCACTGGCAGGAAGGAGATAAAGGCTCCGGCGTGCGCTAAGCGCCGGCTTCGACTGCACTGAGCGCCAGTTCCGGGCGAAACCCTGGGAAGCCAGGCGCAGGCTGGGGGAAGGAATCTGGGCTGTGGGGCGCAGGCACAGAGGAGCGGGGTAAGGCAGAGCTCCAGAGGCGCGCATGGGAAGGGGCGCAAAGGACGGACTGTTGCCTGCTCCACTGAACTGCCCTAGCGGGAAGGAGACATAAGCTCAGGACCGTGCTGAACCCCAGTTCCGACTGCACTGAACCCCAGTTCCGGGCGAAACCCTGGGAAGCCAGGCGCACGCTGGGGGAATGAATTTGGGCTGTGGTGGCGGAGGCACAGAGAAGCGGCGGCTCCAGACGCGCGCACTGGAAGGTGCGCAGAGGACGGACTTTTGCCTGCGCCACTGGGTGGCCCTGCTGGAAGGAGACAGGGACGCCAGACTGCGCTGAGACCCAGTTCCAACTGCACTGAAACCCAGTTCCAGGCGAGAATCTGGGAGTCCAGATTCATTAGGGGAGGGACTGGACTGTTTGGCAGTGGGCGAAACTCCAGGGCGCGTTTCTCTCAGAGGTGTTTGCAAGGAATACAGAGGGACACAGACACAGGAGCCTCACAGGGCGGGGCTGACAGGAAGCCAAGGTTGTAGGCTCCACCCTGTAGCTCCGCCCCAGCCAAGCTGAGCAGAAGCTTTTTCCTGCTGAGTGCCTCAGGTAGTGGCTGACCCACACTACATTGGAGACCCAGAAACGAGGGCATCTAGTGGTTGGTGGGAGATGACACCAGATTTCAATCACTTGCATAAGGGAGGCATTCTAGAGGCAGACTCAGTGAGCGCCAAGGCATTGCTGCATCAAGACCCGGCCCACAAACATGTCTCCTGCACAGCAACTCTTCCTATATGGACAAAGAGGGTCCTCACGGCCAATTGGCCTGGAGGACAATTCCTCCCAGTGACACCAACAACAATCAAGACAACTGTACAAAGGAGGACCAAGATGGAGACATAGGGCGGCAGCCTGATCGTTGCCTACCACAACAATATTGAGACTACGACGGGAGAGCAGAGCAGACACCAGCCAGAAAGACCGGGGGGCTGGCTGAGCAGATGCTCTACAACTAGAATAAAAGAGAGGGGTACGCAGGATGATGCTGATGCCGGTGACCCAAAGTCCACACTTTAAGAACTATGGCTCAGGCGACACAATGGTGGCCTGGAACGTGCTCGGCACAGTTCCCCCGGCGGTCTCCGGCTGAGGGGACGGCTCCACTCGCTGCTGAGCACGGACAGACGAGCCCCTGGGAGACATGGGGTGGGAGACTCCGTGCTTGCTGACCTCCGAGTCCTTCAAGAATCTCAATGCCCCGAAGTGGCCAGGTGCGCACGCTCAGCGACTGGCCACCGTTGCAGACCCAAGGGCCGACGCAGCGACACCGGACCAGCCCACCGCCGGGCACCGGGCACACCGGAGCCTTGCCGAGCCCGCCGCCCAACGAGTTCTGTGGCAGCCGCCCTGGAGCTCTGAGAAAATAACCGAAGGAATTGCTGAGAGGGAATTGACCAACAGGAATTGGGATCAAGAAGACGAAACCCCGCTGAGACCCGAGTCCAGGCGAGCCTGCGAGCCTCTGGGCTCAGATGTGGTCACACGCCTCTGGGTCTAGGTGAGGCCTCACGCCCCTGGGTTTGGGTGAGGCCACGCGCCCCTGGGTCCAGGTGAAGCTGGACTCCGGGTTCGGGTGAGGCCATGTGCCCCTGGGTCCGGGCGAATCTGAACCCTGGGTCCGGGTGAGGCCGTGGGCCCCTGGATCCGGGTAAGGCTGGGTCCCGAGTACGGGTGAGGCCGTGAGCCCCTGGATCCGGGTGAGACCACGCGACCAGGGGTCTGAGAGAGGTAATGCGCCCCTGGGTCCGGGTGGCTTCGTGCACCTAGGTCCAGGTGAGGCCACGTGCCCCTGGGTCTGAGAGAGGCCACACACCCCTAGGTCCGGGCGAGACCATGTGTCCCTGGATCCGGGTGGGGCCTCGTGCACCTAGGCCCGGGTGGGGCCGCGTGCCCCTGGGTCTGGGGGAGGCCATGCGTCCCTGGGTCCGGGTGAGACCGTGTGTCCCTGGATCCGGGTGAGGCCTCGTGCACCTAGGCCCGGGTGAGGCCACGTGCCCCTGGGTCTGGGGGAGGCCAGGCATCCCTGGGTCCGGGTGAGACCGTGTGTCCCTGGATCCGGGTGAGGCCTCGTGCGCCTAGGCCCGGGTGAGGCCACGTGCCCCTGGGTCTGGGGGAGGCCAGGCGTCCCTGGGTCCGGGTGAGACCGTGTGTCCCTGGATCTGGGTGAGACCTCGTGCAC
Organism: Eptesicus fuscus; assembly: GCF_027574615.1. Classification (NCBI taxonomy): domain Eukaryota; kingdom Metazoa; phylum Chordata; class Mammalia; order Chiroptera; family Vespertilionidae; genus Eptesicus; species Eptesicus fuscus. The sequence continues at coordinate 92,112,829 of NC_072478.1, read as the reverse complement.
CTAGGCATGGGTGAGGTCACGTGCCCCGGGGTCTGAGAGGCCAAGCGTCCCTGGGTCCGGGTGAGACCATGTGTCCCTGGATCCGGGTGAGGCCTCGTGCACCTAGACCCGGGTGAGCCCAAGTGGCCCTGGGTCTGGGAGAGGCCAAGCGTCCCTGGGTCCGGGTGCGACCATGTGTCCCTTGAGCCGGATGAGGCCTCGTGCACCTAGGCCCGGGTGAGGCCACGTGCCCCTGGGTCTGGGAGAGGCCAAGCGTCCCTGGGTCCGGGTGAGACCATGTGTCCCTGGATCCGGGTAAGGCCTCGTGCACCTAGGCCCGGGTGAGCCCAAGTGGCCCTGGGTCTGGGAGAGGCCAAGCGTCCCTGGGTCCGGGTGAGACCATGTGTCCCAGGATCCGGGTGAGGCCTCGTGCACCTAGGCCCGGGTGAGCCCAAGTGGCCCTGGGTCTGGGAGAGGCCAAGCGTCCCTGGGTCCGGGTGAGACCATGTGTCCCTGGATCCGGGTGAGGCCTCGTGCACCTAGGCCCGGGTGAGCCCAAGTGGCCCTGGGTCTGGGAGAGGCCAAGCATCCCTGGGTCCGGGTGAGACCATGTGTCCCTGGATCCGGGTGAGGCCTCGTGCACCTAGGCCCGGGTGAGGCCACGTGCCCCTGGGTCTGGGAGAGGCCAAGCGTCCCTGGGTCCGGGTGAGACCATGTGTCCCTGGATCCGGATGAGGCCTCGTGCACCTAGGCCCGGGTGAGCCCAAGTGGCCCTGGGTCTGGGAGAGGCCAAGCGTCCCTGGGTCCGGGTGCGACCATGTGTCCCTGGATCCGGATGAGGCCTCGTGCACCTAGGCCCGGGTGAGCCCAAGTGGCCCTGGGTCTGGGAGAGGCCAAGCGTCCCTGGGTCCGGGAGAGACCATGTGTCCCTGAAACCAGGTGAGGCCTTGTGCAACTAAGCCCGGGTGAGGCCACGTGCCCCTGGGTCTGGGAGAGGCCAAGCGTCCCTGGGTACGGGTGAAGCCAGATCCTGGGTCCGGGTGAGGCCGTGCGCCCCTGGATCCATCCGGGTGAGGCTGGGTCCCAGGCCCGGGTGAGACCACGCGCCCCTTGGGTATGGGTGAGGCCACGTGCCCTTTAGTCCGGGTGACGCCGTGCCCCTGGGTTCGGCCGAGACCAAACCTGAGGGAGTCGGACCTCCATTACCACCATTTGTCCACCATCCAGAGCTGAGGGGTCAGTGCTGACATGTACACATAAGGAACTACTGGACATTGAAATTGGGTCTCAAAAGAACTGTTGGTCCAGGGGGAAGCTCGCTACAGATTGATTCATTTGCCTGTCAGCATAACTATTATTGCTCGTCTCACATTCAGTTCTTATTAGTATATATCTAGTGACATATGATCTCGCTCATCTAGGGGAAATGATGAACAACATAGACTGAGGAACAAGAACAGAACCAGAAGCAAGGAGGCATCGATCGGACTATCGGGCCTCAGAGGGAGGATAGGGGAGGGTAGGGGGAGGGTGGGGGGAGGGGGAAAGTTCAACCAAAGGACCTGTATGCATGCATATAAGCCTATCCAACGGTTAAGTCCAACAGGGGATTGGGGCATGCGTGGGGAGAGGGGTGCGATGGGAATGGGGGGATGAGGACAAATATGTGACACCTTAATCAATAAAGAAATTTAAAAAAAAAAAAAAAAAAAAGATATTTTCATGGAACCCTCCAGAGTCTTCATCCAAAGATTTGGGCAGTAAAGACACAGTGACTATTTGGGATCAGTGTGGCTCTACCAGGAATAAGGAGAAGCAAGAGTCAAGGAAAAACCAAACAAGTCTGAATGGGGTGTAACAAGAGGCAGTCTTTCCTCAACTCAATAACCCAGAAAGGGCAAATACTTAGCATGTAGACCACCACTGTCCTCCGCCTGCTCGTGTCAGACATCCCTAATCAATCGTATTGCTATTTCTGCTAAGATCAGACATGGCCTCAGAATCTTTTCAAGAGAGCTAAGAAATCTGTGATATGCAAAATAAACTGTTTAGCATCTGTGGGATAACCCAAAAATCTCCAGGCTTAACCAGCCTCTCTTGTTGTTCTCCAACATACAGGAGTTTAGAAGTATCTTAAAAGATTTAAAAATATGTGAATTTAAATTTCCTGGTAGGGCTTGTATGTTGTAATCACAGGATTTTAGTTTTTTTTTTTTTTTTTTGGTCTCACTTTAAAGAATGAGGCAATTGACTAATGGAAAAGACTTAGGATGATGAGGCAATAAATAAGCTTTGGGAGTGTTTTACTTCTTTTGGTTTTTTTCTAACAACTATTCTTCTAAAACCTATTCTTACAATGCTGTTATTGGATACTTGACAAATTCTTTCTGATGTTAAGAAAAAAACCTACATCACATTAATATGACTCCATGATTATACTGTCTTCATCAATATAACTTGACTCTTTCAGAAAATGTTTTCCCAGGAAGATAAGTATTGCAAATAATTTCATTGTGCATTCTGAAGACCCAGTAACTCTCCAATAGAAAAAAAAAGATATTAAACAAGTTTATACCCTTATACCCTTTGAACATGTCCCCTCAAAATTCTCACTGTACTGTGTCCACCAATCTTAGATTACTATATCATTCTTAAGCTAATCAAGCTTCCTGCATTGAAAGATATGCTTAAAAGTAGACTTCAAATCACATGAAGTCTCCACTTTGCCCTTCTCCATTTATGAGGATACAAAGACTCTTTCTAGGTAGTGTTCTCCATTTCCTATAATGAGAAGAAACTCAATCTTGTCTTATCAGGTTGTTTGGCTAATATCCTTGTGTCAACAGCTACTGAGTTATGAATTTGAGTTCAGGTGAAGACAGACAGCAGCTATTGGATGATTTTTGTGTGTAAAGCACCCAGTGGAAGAGGCTCAGAAGATAAAATACACAAACTAATGGAGGCATGCGTGCTGGGCAGACCAAAAACAACTGATGTTCACTTTGTGATAATTATTGTTTCATTTTACACGTGAGGAAATGGACCCAGGATATTAAATGAGACGCCTGGTCTCAACTACCTCAGTCTGAACTGACTTTGAACCTGTATCCTAATCTCTGTATGATGACCTCATTCTCTTATTATTTTAACTGGAATATCTGCTGCAGCCTCTACATTGCAAATGTAACCAGTGACTTTGGAGATCATTTGAATTATGACAGTTGAGTTGGTCTGCCCACCCCCCCCCCCCGCTTCCCCTTCCTTCCTTCCTTCCTTCCTTCCTTCCTTCCTTCCTTCCTTCCTTCCTTCCTTCCTTCCTTCCTTCCTTCCTTTCTCTTTTCCTATACATCTCTAAGAGAACAGCTGAGGAGCAGGAACATAACTCTTACGTAATTAGATCCTCCTATTTGCTTTTTATTATTTTTAAAGAATAACATTCTGACATTTCTAAGTGCCAAATTTCTTAATATGAATATCTGCTAGGATGCAAGAGTCTAGCTGGAAGATTGGTGAGAGATTCTATGAAGATCAGACAAGAGAGTAACTCTTTAGTGGCTGAGTATTCTAATGTCTAAGTCAATAAGCAGCATATACCAGTACTTTTGATCAAGATTAAAACTTTAAGTAGATGCAGCATGTGTCAAAATTGAAATGAAAATACCGGCTAATGTCTAAGCCATATAGAAAAGTGCCTTTGGTAAACTATAATTAAACTATATATATATTTACATTAGAAAAGAGGTGTATTGCCCTTCTCCATTTTACTGTATCTTTAATGAATTTGTTTCTAAATACAAAAGGAATTGCACATTTGAAAAAGTTTGGGATGGTATATAACAGTGACTTAGAAGGAGAAAACACTAGGAGCTTGGGGGAATCCTCTGTGGCCTTTGTTTTTTCTTCCTGGCTCAAAATAGCTATTGCTTTCATTTTGCATTGTGTGTTTTCATTGTAAGATTTGCTACTGTTTAATGTCATTTACATTCTTAGAAAACATGATTTTTAATTACTGTGTAGGCTACTGCAGCATGGTAATTTATCATCTCCCTAATGTTGGATCTTGATGGGTTTCTAGCATTCTCTCAATGATAAGCTGCCACGAATATCTTCAGGACTAAATCTATTGCATTTTCTCTGTAAGCTACTGGGTTTTTTTTTTCTTCTCATTCCTGTGGAATGCATGTGTCATAGGCATAAAGTCTATAATGCGGTTCTATAAGGATACTTTTTAAATGTTATTTACATCAAACTCTGAGGCCATGTTCCTCTAACGTTGACAGAAACAGGGAAACTTGAGAATTGAGATATTCCTGATACAGGGGAACTTAAAAACAACAACAACAAACTTTTATGAAACATTTCAAACTTTTCTGTGAAGGTCAGAGGCTTATGTAACAAATGCACATCAAGATTTGACAAATCTTTTTTAAAAAATACATTTTTATTTATTTCAGAGAGGAAAAGAGAGGGAGAGAGAGATAGAAACATCCATGATGAGAGAAAAATAATTGATTGGCTGCATCAACACTGGGGATTGAGCCCACAACCTGGGCATTGCCCTGACTGGCAATTAAACCGTGACCTCCTAGTTCATAGGTTGACACTCAACCACTGAGCAACACCAGCCAGGCTGTCATTCTTATTTTTTGTTCAACAGTATGTTGGGGGATGTTTAACTGAGGGTCGGTCATTTTAATTGCTGTGTAATATCCACATTGTAAAAAATACTACATTATTTACCCATTGTCTTATTGATGGAGAATTACATTGTTTTTCTTTCCTATGACTTCTGTCCTCTTCTTATTAACCTCAAAGGATCTCTATACTCTTCCTTCTCGTTAGCCTCAAAAGCATTCCCGGTATCTTTTGGTTCCTTTATTATAGTCCTTGATAGTCCATTAAAGAAACCATCCTTTAGCACCTAAATAAAGTGTTCCCATTTCCCGGAGTGCTGATTGATATTCGCACTCTCCCAGTAGGTGAAAGGCAATAGTTACATTACATATGTCTAATTCATGAAAGAAAATGAAGAAGAGAAAAACCGTTGAATGTTCAGTCTTTCTAAGTAATGACTTTCCATATTTTCCTCAGAATTTGGTTTCCTCTCCTGGAACACTCTTCTTCTAGCTTCTCATGTGCCTGACTTCTTGGTATCAAATTTCTGCTCAGATGTCACTTCCTTAGAGAAGGATTTAATTGCACACTTTTTAGTGTCTGGAAATTATCTTGAAATTTTTTATATATTTTTGCATTGCCTAGACTTTAAATTCTATGATGGTGGAGGCCATGCTTGACTTATTTCTTAAAATCCCCAGACACTTAGATGCATGGCCAGATCTTAGTATGTGGTCATTAAATACAAGGCCAATGAAATGAGCTTATCCTGTCCATGAATTAGAACTGGTCACTGATGATAAATAGTTACAGAGCACTGTGTGAAATCACAGATGTGAGGATAATGGAGATCATTCATCGGGCAACTTTACTTTACAAAGAAAGCAGCTTAGGCTCAAGGCTTCTCACAGTCAAATAATTAGTGGCCAGACAGGAAACACAGTTGACTTTATTTTATCCATGTTATATCAACAGAATTTGAAAGGAATATGACATTTGGGTTGGAGTTCCTGCCACATGGTTGGTATTCAGCAGGTGTAGATGCCACTGAATAGATTCTAGATTTCCCTCTGCCGCTTTTACGCATGTAAACTAAGATGGTCACTAAGCCTGCTGGGACTAAGTTTTCCCATTTGCAAGATGATGTGTTTTACTGATTTTATTAGGTTGCTATGGCAATTAAGTGGAATAATTTAAAAAAATTATTTGGCAATCTAATAAAGACCCTGTTGACAGAAGCAGAAAAAAGGAAATCATAAAAGGAAGGTCACTGCCTTTGTGCTAACTGTACTTATTGTACAATGAAAGATTGATGGCCTGGGGAAGGAGAAATAATACCCCAAAGAAAAAGTTAAAGGCAAGGAGAAAGAATGAGAAAAGACAGGTGTTATACACATATCATCATGGTGGAAGGAGTTGGGGAGCAGGCCCCTTTCTATTTCTTTGTGCAATGTTGTAACTATCAGAGTCATGTCCAAGGAATGAAGTCAGGAATGCAAATTTTAAAATATATGTCACATTTGTATGAATGGTGTGACATCATCAAATTTTCACCAAACACCAAAATGGAAAACAAAAATTAAGGAATTCTGAGCACTTTGGTTTAATTTACCTATTATTTATTGGTAACATTTCATGTTTCCTTGAGTCTTGTGGATGTCATGAGGGCAGTGTGAGTGCCAGAACGAAATACGATTCTGGAAGGGAATAGGATTAGTAAGTGGATGCTGAGTAGGCTACCCCACAGTCTTCTATAGTGTGGATTCAGGGCTGGATTGTGTCAGAATGGAGAAATTGCCTCTGGAAAACCTTCTGATTTGACCATTAGGAGGTCAATGGTGAACTTTCTTTAGAGAGCAGTATCAGATTAGCTACAAATTATATTGAAGTGTATTTATAAGTGTGTATAGTGAAGAAGTGTGTATAGTCAAGAATTTGGGAGGTAATTTTTGTAGTGGGCACAGTTGAGAGAACACTTTTGGCCAGTGTATCACAGGGGGGATTTGATTATGTGGTAGGCAAAATAAAGATTTGAGAAAAACAAGGAAAGGCTCAAGAGAAGGAATATTTCTTCAAGGAAGAGAGTGAACTATATAGATAATGCTAAGGAAGGCTAAAGAAAAGAACTGTGAAGGCATGGGTAAAGGTTTCAGGAACCCACATTTACGGGCATTCTTTGTGAGAGAATCTGGTCTTAGACACTGCTCCAGATAGACACAAGTCTAGTTGACAGCAAGCTTAATGCCCTTCCTCAATGTCTGTACCCATCACTCCTGTTAAGAGGCATAATTTGGTTGGAGGAGAAAGGATTAAAGGAGATAATTGAGTTGGGCCAGATTACAGTTTCACAGAAATTTAGCTTTTAAAGAGGAGAAAAGAATGCTTGCAGTAACTGTTTATAGTGCTGGAGAAGGAGTCAGTTATTGGGTTTTGAGGACCTTGGTGGATTATCTATTATGGAGTCTTTTGTAGAGAAGAGAGGAATTATTCAGATGTTGGAGGTGAATCACGAATTGCAGTGTCATGTGAGCTAAAGAGGTAGATTATGAAGCCCAGAAATCATAGGAGGGAGGAATTCAGATGGGTGAAACCATTTGACAAGAGAGAATATAAGGTCTAACTGAGAAAACAAACCTATAATGTTGCGGCAGGAGGGAGTTGTGGAGCCTGAGGCATGAGAGTGAATGAAAATAGCAATGATCAGAAAGGGCCTCTAAGACTGGACTGCATGAACTATTATTGTCACAGTTAAGGTAGCTGCCCATGTCAAGTTGTGGTAAAAGTTTTCTTTGATTTCCTTTCAAGTCCCTTAAAAGGGAGAAGAGTCGGGCCTTTCCCACCTGGTTGCTGCTTTAACTCCAGTAGGGGAGCCAAGTTCCCACAACCTTGGTGCCCAAAGAGAAGCTTAGATGTTCGGCTTGTTCTTTGATGTCAATCTGTAGGAGAGCTTTGTAACCCTTTCAGAGATCAAGAGAACATTTTCAAAGAGTTTATTCTTCTGTGAAGTGGAAGGAGAGGCCACCTTAAATCCCCAAGTATTCTCTATGTTCAGAGGTCTTTTCAAATTTGACCCATTCATAAATAGACTGAAAATTGAAAATTAAATAAATTCTTTTGACTAAGCTTGAAAGGGATTTTTTTTTAGCCATTTTACAAAATTAATGGCTATAAAGTCACTACACTTAAAAAAGTTTAGAAAAGAAGAAACAACCATGTTGATATACCTTAATATCATAGCCTAAAATTGTCAGTGGTCTCTTTTCATCCTTAACAATACCTTCCCCCACCTCCCACCCCTGCCATAATGCTGCAATTAGCTGTCATGTAATTCTAGGTCTTTTTTCAGCTTGCTTTAAACTTGTGACATCATTCTAAAGTTTCCAAAATTATTTTAACACTTACAATATTCCATTGACTGGAAATGCCATAATTTATTTACCTGTTGATCTGTTGTTGGGGAAAAGGCAAATTCCAGATATGTTTTCTTTATGAATTACACTGTAGTAAACAATTTTGAGTCTATCCATTTTCCTTATGGTAGTTTATAGGTGGGATCAAAGTATGTGTCATTACCTCTGTTTTATAGAAAAAGAGCAGATAATAGTTTTTTCTAAAAAGTTTATTATACAAATATTATAAACACAAGAATGATAATAAGAAAAATATACCTACAATATCCTCATCCAAATATCAGCTTGCTTCATTTTAGCTTCCCTAGAAGTCCTGATTCATGTGTATACATTATTTTTACATATGTATCACTATATTTTGCCATACTGAAATGAAACCCTCACAACCCTTTTCAAAGACAGCATGATATTCCATAAAGTCCAAATAACCATGATCTAAATAGCCCTCCCTTTCATCTGGTTAGATAGCATTGCTAATTTTTCCCATCCTTAAATTCTACTGCAATGCATGCCACTATTGCTAATAACTTTTCCTACTTAAATATTGTCTGGATGAATTTTGAAAATGGGATTATTAGGCCAAAGGGTTTGAACCCTTTTATGACTCTTTAAAAATACTGACCAGTGACCTTCTGAAATGATACACCAGTGTCTGCTGCACTAACACACAGATGTGTATTTGTCTCACCCCTTTTTCCTTGGCCTTTAACCCAACTGGACTTAGGTTCAAGGGCAAGGAAAGGTAGGCAACTTCATAAAATGGAAAAATTAATTGAAGTTAAAACTCAGCTCTGCCATTTGCTAGTAGAATTACCATAGGCAGTTCCTTAACTTTTTTGAACATTATTCCTGTAAAATGGGGATAATCATACCTACCTTACAGGGTTCTTTTCAGGATTAATCAAAGTATAAAATACAGACATATTACATGGCTGTCAATCCAGTTACTATTTATTTAACCAATCTGGTAGGTTAAAAAATGTCATTGATTTCATTCAGGTTTTTTTTTTGCAAGGGTAGGAACATGTTAAACCACATTTATTTGATAGATTGACCACATTTTATTTAGTAAATTCTAAGTTATTCTTTTTAACATTTCTGAAACCAAGTTGTATCTTAAAGTAAGTATTAATGTGGTAGCTTTCCTTTGTTTTTCTTGAAAAGTGGTTATTCTCTGTTAGATCTTCCAGTAATTTCCCATTTAGAAATGGGAAAAATAGATTGTTTTTGCTTGTGAGAATTATGTGCTTATTATCTCTTTTGTTCATTTATTTAGTGATGTCTTGATGCTTTTCTTATTCATTTGCATGAGCGCCTAAAAGGCATTCGTTTTAGCTATTTCTCCTATTTACTGCTATTATTTTATTCTTAAAAAAGTCTGCTGCATGTGAGGTTGGGTGAGGGAAGCAAGAACTTACAGAATTGCCTATGCTTAAATTTGCCCGTTTTTTCTCCTTGTGATTTCTTTTAGTATGCCTCCTCAGATTAAAGGTAGGTTGTTATTCGATTTCCTGTTATTTTTTCTTATTGTTTTCACAGCTCTTCCATCCAATGTTGGAACTGACCATTTTAGATCTCTATCCATACCACTGGACTCAGAGATTCAAGGGCAGGGAGCGTGTGCTTTTCAATTACAAAAGAATAAGCATTCAGTAGATGCCAGATGAACAGATGTATTTAACTCTGGTCTAGTGGAGGTACTTTCAGGTGGGACTCAAAGGTCCCCCTTCCTAGCCTCACCAAAAAAAAAAAAAAAAAAAAAGGCTGATCAATTTTCATAATAATAATAAAATACTCAGTACCTTTCCCATTGGTTTGTAATGGCATCCTAGCTAGTTGCTTCCCTGGCACCATGTACACCCACCACTGCTTATTTTCATGTCTCTGGCTATTTGTTTCACTGGTAAGATTGCCGACTTGTGAGGTGTGTTAGTGCAGAGATCACACCTTGTTCTTGTTCTCTGTTTTGGGGTGATTAAGAATAAATGGTGGATTGAACTGACAAGTTAACAGATGGCAAATTCTTAACTTCATTTGAATCTATTTCTGAGTTTTCTGGTCTGTTTGTTTTAGGTACCTGGCACTCTGCTAGGCTCAGGTGATAAAAATAAAGGCTGTGACCCCATGTTCTGGTGGGGCCAGCAGCAGAATGAATAGGTTGCTTTAGTACAACATATGCCATGAGCGGGGTATGTCCAGGTTCCCTGAGAGTACAGAGAAAGGGCTGCTTGATCTGTCCTTCCAGGAGGGGCGATGCCTGAGCCAATCTTAGAGGGTGAATAGGGGTAAGCCAGGCAGAGGAAGGAGAAGGGTGTTAGCCTGGAAGGAAAATATGATCGAATGCAATTGACCTTTGCTCCTGTTTTTGAAACATTACCCTCTTCGTGATTGCTATTGTGTGCTTTTAGACAGTTTGTAAGGTTTATGTCATGTTAGTGTCTTTTTGCAGAGAATATACTTAACCTTTTTTTTTCTATTTTATTTTGCCTGACAAATTTTAGAATTATCTTGTTTACTTGTCCCCAAATTTTGTTGGGACTTTGATTGGAATTTTCTAAAATGGGCAAATGATTTAAAGGAAAACAAAATCTTTATTAACTTTAGTCTGTATAGATGACTTGGTTTCTTCTTTTGTGTTTATCTCTCTGAAAATTTCTTATCTTTTCAAGTTTTGGATTTTGGTGTTTGTTACTTAAATGCTCAGTTTAATGGTTAAATTACATATAAACAATAAGATAGTAATATTATCATTATATATTGTTAAACTGAATGGCTCCTAATACTTTTTAACATAAAGTGTACTTTAATATATTGATTTTCCTTTTATTCAAATTTTATAGGTTAATTTTTCCCCAGCATATTTTTAAATGAAACTCTTAATTTGATCTCTTAATAGATTAGGTAGATATCTTAGTATTATAGTTTCTACCTTTGATTTAATATCTACTATCCTAAACTTTGCCATTTCAAAATGCTTATTTCCATTAAAATATATTATAATTTGGAATATCTATTTTCATATTTTAGGGGCCCATTTTAAATTCTAATAAGAGTTATCTTGAAATATGTCACAAGCACTGTATCATGTTTAGTGATCTGTGCCAGGGGGGTCTCAAAGACTGAGGCTGCTGTCTGTTCATTGCCATGAAGGTCTTCCTTGAAGGCTATAAATCCATCCCAATGCAGGGGTTTGGTGTTCTTGTGGGTACTTAAAATGGGTACTTTGCCCTAGCTGGTTTGGCTCAGTGGATAGAGCATCAGCCTGCGGACTGAAGGGTTCCAGGTTCAATTCTGTTCAAGGGCACATACCTAGGTTGCGGGCTTTATCCCTAGTAGGGGGACGTGCAGAAGGCAGCCAATCAATGATTCTCTCTCATCATTGATATTTCTATCTCTCTTTCCCTCTTTTTTCCTCTCTGAAATCAATAAAGATATATTTTTTAAAAAATGGGTACTTAAAATTTGGCATTCACGAACTAAATTTAACCTGTCATTGGACTTAATTGGAGGAGCTAATTCATTCATGTTCACAAGTTTTTCTGAAATGTGTTTCTCTGAACTCGGATTCCCCCACCTCTGTATTCTGGGTTCTTCCCCTCCGAGGAAGTGGGACTAGATTAAGTGTGCTGTAGAATCTTACATATATATTTTTTTTAATAAAAAGAGTCAAGATAGAAGGAAATGTGAAAGCTGCTGATTTATACCTATTTTACACTTAATTTTTTTTCCTTCCATTGAAGAAAAGTAATAGACCTTTTTTTAGCCTCTTGGTATTTCATCTGCTTTCTAATTTTGTATTAACAATGATGTCAATTAGTTTGACTCATCAGTAACAGCTTCTCCCTCTCATTAGTATTTCTTTATTATTTTAGCTACAATTCAACATTTTTTCATCAATGAATCACCTCTCTTGAATGGTGATTTCTCTTTCTTTGATTTGGGTTTGTGTGTGTGTAATTCCCCCCCCCCCTCCCACAAGAAACCAGGTAATAAAATTACTACATCTTTGGAGACAAATTGCACCCTGATTGGGAATAAAATTTTTATTATAGCCTTTGACCTTGAGGATTCTGTAATATTGCTTCGATGTCATTTGCAGTCAGGAACTAAATTTGATGAGACGTAGCCTACAATGAAAATACAGTTGGGAATGGACACTAGTTCTGTCAAGCATTGAATATGTGAAATTTGTCCTAGAATTACAACATATTATGAGGACCAATTTAGGTATGTCATTGCTCCTTTAAAAAGAAATATAAGCATTGTAGGGTTTTAGGTTAATAGGTAAATAAGTAAGCCATAGTACAATGTATAATTATAAAAGAAAATAGAAAAATTAATAGGGGTATCGAGGAAGAGTGATGAAGGCCATGGAGATAAGATGATATGGGAATGGGATCCTGAAGGATGATGTCCCAGGGTTGAGTGGTGCTAGATAGGAGATCATTCTAGGCAGATGGAACAGTCTGTGTAAAATCTCAGCATTGTGGAAGGCCAGGGGAGGGGAGATACTAAAAATGGAGGACTGATTGTGGTGGGTTGATCAGAGTGGTTTGGCCTTGAAGCCTTTCATCCTAAATTATTTCACCCTTGGCTCCATCTAAGGGAGCAGTGGTAGGGTATTCTTTGGAAGAGGATGAAAACTGATTGAACCAGGGATGGGCACCTAACTCAAAAGTGGCTCATCCATAGGTTGATCAAGAATGCTAAGGTAGCCCGGCTGGCATGGCTCAGTGGTTGAGCGTTGACCTGTGAACCAGAAGATCATGGTTCAATTCCCAGTCTGGGCATATGCCTGGGTTGCAGACTTGATCCCCTGTGGGAGGCATGTAGGAGGCAGCCAATCAATGATTCTCTCTCATCATTGACTAGAGGCCCAATACAAGAGTAGGCCTTCCTTCCCCTGGCTGCTGGCACTGGCTTCCCTCTGGCACCTGGGACCTGGGCTTTCCTCCGGCTGCCGGCAGGCACCTGGGACCCCAGCTTCCCTCGCAGCCCCGGCTTCATCCGGAAGGTTGTCTGAAAGGACCTCTGGTCTAATTAGCATATTACGCTTTTATTATTATAGATGTTTCTATCACTCTCTCCCTCTTCCTTCCTCTCTGAAATCATTAAAAAAAAAAAAAAATAAAAAAAAAAGAATGCTAAGGTGAGCCCATTAAAATGCTTTAACCCACCAAGTACTATACTGGCTTCCCCATGGATGTAGGAGGGGTGTGCTAAACTATAGCAAAAGGAATCTATGCAGGTCATTAGGGAAACAGTAGGACATGGCTATTCCCTTGACCTATTCCAATCCTAGGGACTCCTGGTCTAGAATATATATTACCTTGTAGTAAGCTCTGTTTTTAAGGCAGGCTGAGTGAGTCTCTTCCTGAGAGTCAAAATGACTTAAGCAACATGTTAGGCCATAGGTTGAAGGGATGTGGAAGGGAAGTTAATCTGAAAATTTATTCTGAGGTAGAGTCAAATAGGAGTGACTTATTATCAACTATCAAAGAGGAATTCCCTAAAGAAGTGGACAAGGGTGCTTTCCTTCTTACCAATCATTATTTTTATTAATATATTTTACAAGACTGCAGTCGAAATAATATTAAATACAAATTTTTTTATACAGAAAGTGTAATAAAGTTAAAATAGTTCCTTGTAATTCATAGCATTATTGCAATGCTTACAAAATTTTTGCATAGAGTGTGCAAGGATTGATGTTATTCAAAACAAAACAAAACTAAGCTCTTTCTTACATCACACCCAAAACCAGAGAAAAAACAAAACAAAACAAAAAATAACCCAATGGCTGAACTTAATTGCTTTATGGGAATGGGGTTCCTTTTTCAAAATTTCCAAGCAACTTGGACTTCTATGACTTCATCTGTTCAAAGCACCAGAATCTGGCTTCTCCGGGAGTGCATTTAGTGGGCACAAGGATGCATGTCCTCTACCGTTTCTAAAATCTGACCTCCTTAAGAGATCTGTTTCTGCCTCTTTGTGGCCTCAGAAAAAGAGGAAGTTGACTGGGAAGGTAGTTAACATGGAAAATCCACTTCCCCCTCAGCAAAACAAATTAGGTTAATTTTGGTTTGTGGACTCTTTCCTCTACTTTGCTAGGATCTCCCTCCTCTACCAAGAACCCTGATTTCTGGCTCTGGTGATGTTAGTTCCATGAGATCCTTTAAAGGTACCCATTCCTGATTTGCCACTGGGACACATTCACCATTGAAAGAAAACTCCTAAATGACTTACCCGAAAACAAGGTCTCTGGTGTTTGTGAGTTCATCCCTTTACTAAGTTTTATGAGGTTGTTGAGCCAGATAAGCACTACAGTACCCTGCTGGTACTGGGACTGAGTCAGTTGGGAGCAGTGAGAAACTCTGTCCGCAACTCCCCAGTGGATCAGATATGTGCTGTTGAGAAAGCACAGAAAAGCAGGATGAGACCCAATCTCTGCTATTTGGCCTCTCAGCTCTGGGTGAGGGCAGGTTGACAGCTGGGCCTTAACACAGGCATACTGGTTGATACCCTGTTCAGATGGCTCTTTGCTGAGTTAATTCTTCAAAAATGGTTTTAGATCTTTTAATTCATACAGATCAAATCCCGACTCCTTTGCTTAGAAGATAAAAGTGCCCCAAAGCCACCAAGTTGTAGAGAACTTCAGATGCACTCACCTCCTTTAGTAGTTGGAATACCACCGACCCTGTTGCTGAATCCAGGGCACCCAGTGTAAAATGTATAGGTTCAAGGTTAAAGGGTGCCACTGTTTAAATAAGGATTGACAAATAGGTCCTTTTTCCAACTTAGATCAATTGGAAGTGACAGCCCGAGTGCTTTGGTGAGGAGACTCTGCCTTGGGGAGAAGTATGGCTCATTAGTGATGACTGACAGGTGTGGGGTGTGGGGCTCAAGCCATTAGAGCCAAAGTGGCCAGGTTGGGTATTGAATTCCTAATGCTAATAGAGTCCTTGCTAGCCCTATATTCTAGTAGGGAAACAGGGACAATGTTAGAGATTGCTCTCCCTTCTATTTGATTCTTTCCTTGAGTTTTGTTATAAGTAAAGGTAGGAAGTATGATAACCAAATGGTGTCAAAGACTTCACCTAAATAAGACACTTGTCTTTTGAACTGAGGAGTAGGAAAGAAGATATATGTGTGTAGAAATACTGACTTATTTAGACATACACATAAATCATGAAGCATTAAAATTTTCTCTTAAATGTAAGGCTGACAATCTAGGCATCTTCCAGTTTATAAGAACAAGAAGCCTGACTTAACAGGAACCATATACACAGTAAACTATTTTGTTTGGTTCCAGATTCTATTATTAAACAGACTTTCTATATCTTCACCCCAGGTATCTATACTTCAGTACTAGATGCTGTCATAAGTGAGAGTTTACAGAAAGATGGGAGATAAAAGTTTTATAGCTTCATCTACCCAAAATGGTCTAATCTAAAAACTGGTAGCAGGCATTTCTCAATGGCATTAAAAAATAGTTTGACATGTTGGTGATTTCATAGCTTAGTGGTCTGGAGTTAGAGTCACATTCCAACTCTGCCATTTTCTAGTTAGTGGCTTTGGGCAAGTTTCTTTACCTCCCTAAGCTTCAGTTTCCATATCTGTATATTGGAATGATAATAAAACCTAACTCAAAGAATTATTTTGAGGATGAAATAGTGAATGCATGTAAAACACTGAAGTACAATGTCTAGCACATAATAAATGTTCAATGACTATAAATAAAAAATTAGTATTGTAATTGGAGAATAAAATCCAGCTCTTGTCATATCTTAGATTAGGTTTTGGGTCCAAGAAGACCTATTCAATTTTATGCCAAATTTCTTGGGCGAGATTCTCTTTGGGGAGAAGGACCAGAACTTTGCTCAGATTCTCAAAATGTTAGAGCCACATGAATTAGATGAATATGGGGACTAAAGAAACACCAAAATCTTCCTTGTCAACAAGTAACAACTTCCTGCCCTAAGAAAATTCTTTGCTATGCTGAACTTACGTAACAACCTAAGTGATTAGCTTGGATTTTCTCACATTGCAAAATCTGAGTTCTATCTCATTTCACCAAAACGATCTAAATGCAGAAGTAGCTGTGAAGACATTGGAAGAAGGACTACTAGATAAGTATAGGAGTACGAAGGCAGAGTAGATTTTAGGAAAGACAGATATTTCCTTCTCTCTTCTCATAAAGAGGGCAGCCTCGTGTTGTCTTATTTATCTGACCTTAGCTAATGTTCATTGAAGACTTGAAATCCCCTCACTTGCTAGTGAAAGTGTCTGTCTACAGGACTAATGAGGCATTCTGGGACATTAGTCTGGCTTCCTATTGTAACAGGAGCATTTGGACATTATCCAAGCTTTGTTTTATTTTGACTGCAAACTTCATGGCGATGGGATTGATATTACCACATTTGGGGTTGATGTTGAGTTAGCTTTGTTGTAGGTATGTTTAAGACTGTTCTTTAATGGATTTGATAACATCGCTAATCCTGTTAAGAAATCACACTTCCTATGGCTTCAAGGGCTCATAGTATTCTTGAATTGCTTTCTTTTCTCAAAGGAAGATGCTAATTTTCTACTCTGTCAGTATCTATAAAAGGAAAGGGGGTAAAAACAAAAGAAAATCAAGTATGTGAGCATAGGTCACCCCAAATGGGCTATTTTCTCTTACACTGGCACTCTAACAATATGTAAAATAAGGACCTCCCACCCATGATTATTTTCCCTTTGCCATTCGGATCTGCCTTGAGAAATTTCAAGGGCTCCATTAGGAAGAAAGCTTCTAAAAACCATAGAAATCATATTGCTTTTGAAAGTGCTAATGCGAGTGGTGAGCTATGCTGGTTGAAGCAGCAGGTCTCCAACTGCTTTATCTCTTATCAGTGGTTTAGCTTTGTGAATGAGAAATTCAGAGGCAACTGTATAATTTTAAATTCTGATTACCACAAAGAAAGAAATGCATCTGACATGCCAATGCAGTAGCTTTGACTATTTTAATGGAAATATGTTGGAAATGGGGGAACCTTCCACCAAAGAGAAAGTGATGAAAGACCAAAAGAGAGACATTTTATATTTGAGATAAAAGACCTATTTTCTAAAGTTGTTTCTTTTATTATAACTCCCCCCCCCCGCCCCCCGCACCTAATACTGGGGCACCAGGCAAATGTATTATTCTGGGAACTGCTTTGTTATCTTTCTTGCGCCTAAGATTTCCTGGTGCAGGGGAAAGCTAGAAGATGGGTCTTGTTTACAACGTACTCAAATGAGATTTTCACCTTTCACAGAGCCTTAAAGAATAAGAACCAGGTGCTTACATGTATCTCTTTTGTCCAAGCGTTGTGCTACCTTTTACCTAAAATAAACAAAGACAAGATATTCTCATCTAGCTGAAGGGCAGGGTTGCCCATTGAATCCTCCTTTGGTTGAATCCAGATAAAATGCTGAAGGACTCCTTTAGTGATGCCAATTAGGGTCTGTAAAATGGTGGTTGTTTTCATTAAGGAAAAAAAACCCCACATTTCCTCCCTGACATGAATACTCATATTACAGAAGCTCGTTCATATTGATGCTATTTTAACAATATTGAGTAAAGCTGGGATTAGCGACAGGGCTGTTGACTGAAGGGACAGATCTCAGGTAGGAACCTGCCTTACCACACAGAGGCAGATACGGAATTCAAAATAGTCTCTTTGCACTCCCACTACATGAAAGAACAAAGACCCAGGGCCTTGGAAACAAAATGAAACTGGAATTAACCGGGTTCATCCCAGCAATAGCTTCATGAAAGAATGGTACAGTATTTTTTCTTCCTACATATTTTAAGATGCTTCTTTCAGTATTTCTAATTATTTGTTGGTCTCACCAACCATTCAGGTCTGGTGTGGTCATAGCATTGTAAGTACAGTGCAGGTATGAGTAACTGAGGTGGCGATGCCAAAAATACATGTTAAGTCAAAATATGCTCAGAAGGACCATGGAATGGGCATCTTTTTGGACTATGGGGAGGTGAGGTGGAAACCTCTAAGTAGAGGTTGTAGAAATAGTCTCTTCAGGGGGAGAGATTCTGAATTTAAATCACAGGACCCCTGCTTCATTTACTGCCACATTAGATGCAGACAGGAGGAACCACCTATTAAAGGGCCAAGGAAAAAACTCTTGGAGGACCACAGCTTTTCTTTCCTTCCATCTTCCTCTAATTCCATCCTCCCTGTTCACCCCAGATTCTGGGAGCCTGCATTTCTCAGACAAGTGGATCAATTTTTTTTTTTAATTAAACACAGCATAAAGCTAAGCTTTTTTCAGTGGCCAAGTATTTCTGTTCTCAAGGACAGATGGACATGTAGGCTTACTCCATGCTATTGTGAAGTCTTTCTGTGCTGCTGTGTCCTACATGTACCATAAATGACCTCTACATCAGGGGTCAGCGAGCTTATTCTATAAAGGCCAATTAGTAACTATTTACTAGTAATGCACTGTGGGCCATGAGATCTCTGGCACAGCTACTCAACCCTGCTGTTACAGTAGGAAATCAGTCATAGACAGCAGGTACATAAATGGATGTGGTTTTGTTACAATAAAACTTTATTTATGAAAACAGGTGATGAGCTGGATTTGGTTTAGGGACCACAGTTTGCTGACCCCTGTTCTAGAATTGAACCTCAAGCAATCTTTGGTCCATGGTGGCTGGATAGACAATGAAAATGATCCAAAGAAAACTGATGTAAAATAAATGAAAACAAATGCAAGTTTATAAGATCTAGTACTTGAGTAACATAATTCAAAAGCCTCATATCAAATTTCCATGTACATAGAGGCCACCACAGGACTTTTGAAAACCTCCATCACCCCTTCATAGTTTCCCAAGACTGTACCTTTATGACTTGGTGAGACCTAAGTGCTAAATCTACCTGGAGATCAATTTTTAATTTTTAAAACTCTTCTGAAGAATATAAACATACTAGACTGTCTAGAATATTGAAGATTCATTTGAGTTCTCTGTTTGTTATACCACCTGTTGCTTAATATACAGAAAGGTGTGATTGTCTAGAAACCATTATATATAATGATTAGAAAGAATCTCATTTTTTAAAATTAAAGGTTCTCAGATTTTAATGTAAAAGATATATATATTTTTTCCAGAATTCAGGTAAAACTTTCTCTCATGACCATGAACAAATATTCTAGTGGAAGGAAGTAGGGAGAAAAAAAAAGTACATTGAAAAACTTAGAATGCATTTTACCACATCTAGAGTCTGAACAGAAATACACAATTTAATCCATGCCAAATTTCCTGCTCATTACCTGGTATGCTGTGGTCACTTAGCACAAAAGAAGATTAGGATTTTATGTCATATCTGTTCCCCATGGCTGCTTGATTTCTATTCTTGGCAGCTATGATTATTTCTATTTTATTTGTGATGTGATTACCTTTGGGAAAAACTTTGTAAGTGGGATCAATACCAGTCTTTATCGGTATAAAATTCCCAAGGTGCTGACCTCAGCTTCCAGGTGATGATTAGAACAAAATCAGAGGAGAGAGATTCAAGAACCTTTTGTTTTCTTGTCATCCATACACTGTGTACTTAAGGTGGCAAAATGCAAGGATGGTCTGTCTGCTTAAAAACACTTTGTCTTAAGGTATTCAGCCACAAAGGACCTTCTCATAGCTACTTTTGTTTATCTGAATGATATGGGATAAATGTTCCCAATAGCCAAGGAGGGCCTTTCCCGGCTGGCCCAGCCCTGTGTGTGGTAAATACAAATTCTGGCAGCGTGATCCATAGGCTATAAGCAATACTGATCCAGAGCAACTTGGTAGCTTTTTTTAGTTTTCTTTTTTAGACCCTAGTGTTATAAACTTAGCAATCTCATGATCTGGCCCTTGAACAACCCACTTCTTCTATATGGGACATTGAGCAAGAGTGACTAGAAGGAGCTGGTGTCTGGAAGCCAGCAGGGCCATGGTCAGGCTGGGACCACCCATCCTCCCCCTACTTTTAAGTGACTAAGCAACACACAGCTTGCTTCTACCTCCCACATATGCAAACCTTAGCTCAATGCTTGAGTGTCACCTCAAAGATAGCCAACTTCATTTTATCTCCAATGACAAATCGTACCCTGCTTGTGAAGTAAGAAAAAATTAGGACCTTGCTGAGAAACAAAAAGATGCCATTCAGGACTACCAATACTACTTCATTTAGGACTGTGGGGCCACTCCTTGCCAAGGGGCATCCAGGACCGTCTAAGCCAAATGTGTCTCCATGATCTATGTAGTGTTGCACTTGGCTTTTAAGATGCCCAGTCACTACTAAACCATTGCCCTCCAATCATCCAAAATAAACTATAGGAAATGATAAGATAAATAGGATGTGCTTCTCCTTGCTGAGTGCATTGACTTAAGGCATAGGCACATTTCCCCCTCTTTGAACAGAGATGGTGTAATCCCCTGTCCCAGCACAAGAGCTGGCCAGGGTGACCCTGGAGCATGATGATGAAGGTGGAGTGATGGGTGGTAGCTGATGGCGGGAATTAGAGTTGTTTCCATGTGTGGGCGAGTGGGTGCTGCTGGGCCCAGGGGGCACAGTGATTCTGATAAAGATACTTGACTCAGTTTATGCTACACATCAGTAAGCCTTTGGGTGTGTGTGTGTGTGTGCGCGTGCGTGTAGTGATTTAGATCTGTTATTCTTGGAGGAAACATAATGGCAGATTTCAGAATATGACTATCCCTACACCGCAAAAATATATAAGAAGATTGAAGTCAGTGAGTGTGTGGCTCTACCTACCAATCATAAGAAAATATAAAAATAATTAGGTTACTCTTAGACTTCCATTTCCAAATGGGGTTGGAGGTTCCACTCTTGTTAATTTTGATTGATCCTATAATTTTGGGTTGGAGTCTACTCAATAAGTCAGAAGTGAGGACAGAACAGATTTTGAGCCATTTCCCCCCTTTTTAAACAGAGATGCATCACCCACTTACTCTTTGCCTGTAAGGCCATGGAGTAGCTTCCAGCCGACTGAGGAGCAGCTGTTATCTGATTTTGTGCTGATTTGTGACTCCTGTTTTGACTAGGGGGTTATATGTGAGTTTGAAGGAAGGAAGAGAGGAGTTGGGTGAGCAGTTTACACTTTGCTAAAATTCCTCCTCCTCATTCATCCAGCAACAAAGGCCCCCAAATATTTGACTGCAGAGGCAGACCAACCATTTGAGTTTCCTTGGTCGACTTCTGTGGGAGGTGTCGGTCAGCCTCACTCCAGCTGCAAAAGGAAACCAAATGCCCATTTTTAATCCCGGGGTCTCAGCGCTTGGGCATGACTTGGAGATTCCCGCCATCACTGCCCTGAAAGTGCAGATGCTGTTTGGTGAGTGTCTGATAACACTGAGTGATTCTGAAGGGTCTCAGGGTGCAGAGCCTGATCAGTGTTTTGATTTTATCTTGTAGGTGGTAGGGTGCGGATGGAAATGATGGTATCACAGGGTCACCCGTGGTTCCTTTTGTACTGAAACCTCATTTTATACAGAGGATATATATATTTATTTATATATATTTATATATATTTATATCCGCTCACTCACACACACACACACAGACACTCACACTCACCCGCGCACGCACACACAAGGTCTTTGATAGGCTTTCTGTGTTCTAGTAAAAATAGCTGGCAGCCCGTGTCTGAAGCCAGAAAAAGGCCTTCTGCTGCCGACAGCGTCCACTGTGAAGAGTCTCTCAAAGGCAGACACTTGTGTTTATCTGACAAGTGGAACCGGTTCCTGCCAGGGACAGGAATAGTCTCCCATTGGCGCAGACGCAGAGCTCGAAGACCTTCTGCCTCGTTCCTGTGGGTGTGTAGGATCCGTGAGGCAGCCTAGGTAGTTTGATTTTCGCAGCATCTAACTTAATCTAAAGAGAGCAGATAGGAAGGGAAGAGTTAGAGGCTGTCGTTGACCCTCCCGACATTCAGAAATAGCAGACGCATGTTCAGTTCCACTTGAATCAAATGAACACATACTCTGTGTTGAGTATTGTGGGTACCAGGGATGCGGAGATGAATGAGACAAAGTCTCTACCTCACAGAAGCTTATATTCCAGTGAGACGACATTGCACTGGATGTATATCAGCATTTTGCAAAAGTATATCATGTAGAATGTGAATAGAGTCCTAGAGTGAAATACATTTGGGAATGCTAGCTTTAACCATTTTCTTTACTGGGGCACTTCTCAGAGCCTCAGTACGTCTGTGTGTATGGTACATCTTCAAAAATATATAGCATTTTCTGGGCTTAAGTGAATGCTACAATATAACCAATCCCTTCAGTCTGAATTCTGACAGCGATAAACCATGTACATGATGCAGTCGCTGCTTTACGTGTGTGTGGTTTGGAGTTTGTGGCTGTTTGAAGAGACAGTTTTGATAACTGACTGCTCTATCTGACTAGCTCTTTTAAAACAAACACAGTATAGCAAATGCCAAACCCATCAGAAGGCAGGCTCAGCGAACGGTGGCAGCTGGAGACGGATCACCTTAAGTAGCTCTGAAAGGGAGGGTAGAGTTTTGTTTTAATAAAGAAAAACACATTTTTTCCTTATTTAAAAAATTCTTCAATAGAAAACTTTGCTTATGGACACAGCGAAGGCACTTTAAACAGTCGGCAGCTGAATCATGTTTTCTTTGGGGATTTGGCTTACGTTGCAAAAACATGAGCAACTATTCTGTCCACCCAAGTGAGATTGTGTTGGGTTAGTTAGGAGGATGAATATTTGCAGTCTGTCAAGTGAAGTTTTGGCTTGTTCTGATTTGGGATAGCTGTTGGATCTAACTCTCTATACTAATGAAAACAGAAACAGGCGACATCAACTTTAAAAAAGGACTACCAGTAAATTTTGTTCATCATTAGCCAGATGTGTGTGATATGCATCTCAGTTTGCCAGCTACATAAATCATATTTTAAGATGACAACAGATAGAATTTGGAAATAGCATTCCTCCCTACAGCCATATGTATTATTCTGTACTTGCTATTATCTCAGCACCTTACAAATACTGAAGCATAACTTTAATGTATTGTGGGTTTGGCTTATCGTTGTCCTGATCGACATAGCTGTTCCCAAAATAAAACCTTCCGGTTGGCTCCTTTGGTTGTTACAGCGTAGGATCCACTTCAGTGGTAAAGGGAGGAACCAACCAGTTTTGGGGAAGGCTGGCTGGTTGCAGCTGCATCTCTCTGGGCTCCTGGCCTTCTCAGCCCCTACCTCTCCATCTTTGGACTCCAGTCTCAGCTCTGTCCTGCAGGTGGCTTCCAGATTGCCGGCTTCTGCGTTTATTTCTACTCCTTTTGGGGCCTCCATCACCAGAGACCGGGTTGGGGACTCCAACCTGAAATATATACAAGACTAAGATTAAAGATCCCATTTCAGAATTTTTTTTGTGTGTGGGAAATTTCAGAGCATTGAAGGGGCACTTCAATATTTGCTCAGGGCATTTGTCTAGCTTTGCTTTACAAACCTGGTCACATTGATGAGGGAGCACAGATCTGGGCTTCACCCTCATTGCATATCACCATGCTGAGCTGGAGAAGGGAATATCAGGAAATGTAGTGCCAGCTTAGCTAAGTTGATCAAATACAAATCCATACCACTATGTCATCCTGTTTTTAATGGCTGCTTTGGCTTAAACACTGTACTCGGTGGAATCCATTTTAACTTCTATTACAAAAACTGATTGAGATTAGCACCTACAAGAAGAAAGGAGAAACTTGGGATTTTCTATATAGCATCTGCTTTGAAGTTAAGTTACTCTGAAATCCATGCTCTTCATAAATGCAGTAGTTATATAAATTTTATGAATGGAACTGCTGAAGTTTTAGAGATCTGTCTTTATTCTTTTAAAAAATATTTTTATTGATTTCAGAGAGAGGAAGGAGAGGGAGAGAGGAATAGAAACTTCAATGATGAGAGATTCATTGATCCAATGCTTTCTGCACGCCCCCTAACCGGGAATCGAACCTCAACCTCCCAGTTCCTAGATTGACACTCAGCAACTGAGCCACACTGGCCTGGCAAGTTCTGTCTGTCTTTAAATAATGAGTTGAAAACCTAAGCAGAATACTCTAGGATTGTGCTCTATAAAGATTTAAGAAATGGGTTGGATATTGTCATTTGAAGGTAATTTCTTTCAGAAATACAGTGATATTCAGTCCTTTTAGAGCAAAGCCATTTTGAAGTTTGCTTTTATGAAAGGCAATCTAGACCATCAGAAAACACTCTTTTGAGTCAATCCTTCTTTCATAGAGGAGAACTTGTTGGTTTATTTAATAAACATTTATTATACTAGACCTACAGAGACAGAGAAGTGGCCTCTTCCCAAGTCTGGAAGAGTCGTTAGGAAGTGACTCATTTATCTGGACAACATCTATTGAATTCCTATTATATGCAAAATGCTGGGTTATAGTTGTAAACAATATAGACCTCCTTGCCTTAGTGAGTTTATGTGCTGTTGTAGAAGAGATACATTAAGCAGCTATTGGTTTATGGTGATGAGGATTCCTTAATGAAGAAGTTCAGGGATTGTAAGAGTTTATATAACTGGGGACTGGCTTGTGGGAAGAGTTGGGGTCTGTGAAGGCTTATGATGACATCTGAAGGATAAGGAGGAGTTCATGTGTGAAAGATGAGTGTTCCAAGTAGAGGGAGCTGCATGCATGAAGACTTTTAGGAGAAAAATAGTTATGTGGCTTAAAAAATTGAAAGACGGTTCATAGAGACTGTGGTAGTAAGAAGAAGAGATAAGTTAGGCATGGCCTTGCAGAATATGGTGACACAATAAAACATTTATAGAGGCTTAAAAAGATAACAGACAACATGAACTGATGTCCATGTTGGAAAGATTGCTGTGGTAGTTAATTTTGTGTGTCAATCTGATTGGAACACAGGGTACCCAGGCATTTGGTCAAAGATTGCTCTGGGTGTATCGGAGAGGGTATTTCTGGATGAGAGTAACATTTAAATCAGTGGACTCAGTAAAGTAGATTGCCCTCCCTCCCTCATCCAATCAGCTGAAGACCTGATCAGAACAAAGGCTTAGTAAGAAGGAACTTTGCCTGCCTATGTGAGCTGGGACATTGGTCTTCTGCTCTCAGACTAGGACTCACCCCACCATCTCTCCTGGATCTCTAGCTTGCTGGCTGCAAGTAAGGACTTCTCAGCTTCCATTATCAGGAGAAACAATTCCTTACAATAAATATCCTTATATATACTGTATTAGTCAAGGTTCTCCAGATATACAAAACAAACAGGGTGTGTGTGTATAATATTAACCTTAAATATATATATCTGGCTACAGAGTGGATAAGAAGGGACATGAGAATTGCAAGGAGAAGAGCTAGAAGTCTGTGGTTATCCATGTGGGAGAAGATGGTAACTTGGATTTAATGATGGAATTAGAAATGATTTCCAGTGTTGAGTTTTATAACTGGTATACTGTGTGGGTCAGTCACTGAGGTAGAAAGAGTGTAGGTGGACTACCTAGAGGATAAGAGCAGAAAATTGTGAGTGCAGTTTAGATGTGTTGAATTGGAGGTGATTGAAATGTCAGGTGGGAATGTGGATATACAGGGCTAGAGATAGAAATGGGGGAGGTGTGTTGGGTCGTGGTTGGCAGCGGTATACACAACCTCAAAAAAAAAACACACAAAAAACACACAACTATCTGAAAACATACTCAGAGTCTGGAGTGTCAGCTGACTCGTTTGGGCTGCCGAGACTAGGAATGCACTCAGAGACGGTCGTCTTAGCCAAGGCGCAATGTAGGTGGCATCCTACCAGAGTGAATATTTCATTTGAAATGTCCTCACCCTATAGCTAGAGACAGAACAAGATCCTGACCAGAGTTCCAATGTGTCCAGATGCTGTTGCCCTCTAAGGTGGTCTCACAGCTCCTGGGTGGCCCAGGGAATATGACAAGGACAAGCTTGGTTGTGTCTCCTAGGTTTATAGGAAGCCCTGGGGAGATGCTTTCTCTATGCAACCATCATTTCCAGACACATCTCTGCATTCATTTGAAACCTCTCCTTCTCTGCTCAAATTGCATTTCAAGTACCTGTGAAACATGGGGCGGCAAGAGTGTCCCTTTCCTCCGCAGTTCCACTAGGAAGTGCCATGAATCAAAAGAATTCACAAAACTTAAAATGCTATCACAAGGTCTGTTTCTAACACTCAGAGAATAATTTATTTGCTGTTGGCATTATCAGTTTGTTCTCTCTGTTTCAAGCTCATTTTTTGTTGAAATTGTTTTTGTTGAAACAGTGATTACTTACCCAGATTTCTCATTTTCATTTCCTTCATCATAAGAATCTACATTAATCACTTCAAACCTAGACAAGCTTTTAGATCATATTTTGCTCCTATCCTCAGAGAATGGAGACAATAGCTTTTATTACTTTGGGGAACGACCTTCAAAACATCATAAAAAACAAGTAATGTATGTGGTAAGTGAAATAGCAGAGGGTTAGCCAGCAGTCTTTCCTAGGAAGAGCAGAGTCACACTAACACCAACACCTGGGATTACTGTGTATGTTCTACGTTTGAGAGGAAAAAAGGAATTAGAAAAAGTTATGATTGCAAGGTAAACAATTTAGAAAATAATGATGGGAGGGTTTGTAAAGTTGGTGGTGCTTAGTCAATTGAAGTAGTTGCTTTCAGGGCGTTCTTGGATTGGCTGAGGCCCATGGGTGGGAAATTTTTATTCAGTTAGAATCACATGAGGAGCTTTCGAAACTTGGGTCCCGTCCCCATTAAGTCAGACTTCCAGGCCATCTATATTTTAAAAAGTCTATCTATATGGTGATGGTTGAAAACCACTGACTTAGAAGATCTGTATGTTACAGATACACATTTTTTAATATGGAACCTTTACCACTTCACTGGTGGGAATAGAATGGTTATGATATTTTAATTTTTTTTAAAAAAAATTTGAGAGCAAGACACATCAATTTGTTGTTCCACTTGTTAATGGATTTATTGGTCGATTCTTGTATGTGCCCTGACCAGGAATTGAACCTGCAACCTTGGTGTATGGAGATGATACTCTAACCAATTGAGTTAAAGGGCCAGGGCCAGAACGATTATGATATTGCTTCTAGGGGAAGAGTAACGAAAGCTGTGACCCCAGGAGCTAAGTTAATGTGCTTGATAAAATAAAGACCTGCAGTGCCTACTCTGTAGGTTCATTGTACCTCCGGGGCCACTTGCAATTTTGGGTTGTTGATCTTATGATAATGTGTATATAAACTCTTAGCATACCAGTGGGGCTCTACTCAAAGAGTGTGTTTACTAGTATTTCTCAAACAATTTCTTCATTGATCTGAAATTCACTAGCTCTGGTTGAATCTTCAAGAGCTCCAAGTTGAATTCCCATTTCAAGAAAGTACCATATTTTAGTTGTGCTCTTTGATAAACCAATAGTAACGAACCAACAGCCATGTTGAAAAACCTGATTTGCTTCAGCATAGTGGGCTACTTTGAAGTCATGATGCAATTTTGATGCTAGACAACTTTCAGAGCACCATACTGGCTGCCAGCATGCCCAATACCGTGGCTCATTTACTTTTCAGTTTGAAAATTCATAATGCTCACTCTGACCACTTCTTCTTGCCACCTTTGTGACTCTTCCTGTATTTCTGAGTTAGGCTAAAAGTATGACATCGTGCCAATTAGGAACCTCAGAGGGAAATCCAGTGTCAAGTGCCAGTGACAGACTTAGATCCACATCTCATCAGTGAATTTATGTGACGTGCCCTGTGTGGTGGGTGCTTTTCATGTGTATTGTCCCATCTGATGTTCACTACCAGCCCCACTTGTGAGAGGAGGCAGTGGAGGGTTCAAGAGGTTAAATGTCATGGTGCAGACCATGTGCCTAGAGAGTTGCAGATCAAACCATGGCCTCCTGATTCCTAGCGGATATGCTTTATAATATTCCCTGGTTCTGATAGTTAAAAAACAGTTCTACCTTTTAGGTAGAAATCTCATCCTGTAATCTATGTCACCCAGAGTCCCCATAGGTTAGCACTTCAAATTTATAAAGACAAGCGTTTGTTTTTAACAGTTTGGTTATCTCGAGGTTTCCTTTATCCAGGTGAAAGAGGATCTTCAACAGATTCTTCAGTGATACGACTTTAGCGACCCTCCTGGCCATCCTGTTGCAATGCATGGTAGGTCCATCTGCCTCATCCTCTAACTTTCCTCTCTGTGTGTCTGTTCCCTTCTCAGCCTTCAAGTTTTGCTTAAATGCCACCTATTTCCCTGACCACCCTTTCCATCACTCATGGACATTCCTTCATGCCACTGAACACAATTTGTCATTATTTGTTATCATTTCTTTATTCCTCTAGAATAAGGTCTATAAAGGCAGAAAGTCCACTAGATTTATGCCCAGATCAAGGATGTTGCTTGGGTAGTCAATGAATATTTGTTGAATTAATGTGCCACTTAGATTCTGCCACCTAGCACAGAATACAGTGTTCTTGTTATGTTCTGAGTAAGGTCCAGAACCATAAAACACTCTCCCCTTCCCTTCCTTGTAAGATTCTGGACAATTTATTATTGTAGTCTAATTACATTAGAATTGGCAGTCATATTGGCATTATGTCATACTTTTAGACCAAAAAGATAAAATATGTCCCTCAGTTTGTGGCCCACTTTGCTAGTAACTACGTCATTCTACATTGGTGTGGCTATGGTCACAGTTTCTTCCCTTTTAAAAATTGCAATATGAATTTCTTGGGAGGGAATGTAGGATAGTGGTTTAAAGCTTGAACTTTCAAGTCAGGAGTGTGAGTTCAGGCACTTCCAGCTACTGGATGTTTGACCTTGGAAAAGTAGACAAGTCTCCTTGTGGCTCAGCTATTTCTCAATGTTCAACAGTGATAACAATACCTCCCTTACAGGACTATCATGAAGCTGGAATGTGGCTATGTAGGTGAAGCCCTAGTCGAGTACATGAAATGTGATGATGAGTGATAGTTTTTATTACAGTACTAGAGGCCCAGTGCACGGATTCGTGCACTGGTGGGGGGTCATGGCCTGAGGGATTGGCCCACTGTGGGAGTGCTACTCATCCTAGTCAGGGAGCAGTGCTTTCACTGTGGGAGCGCACTGACCACCAGGGGGCAGCTCCTGTGTTGAGTGTCTGCCCCCTGGTGGTCAGTGTGCATCATAGTTACTGGTTGACTGGTTATTCTGGTCATTCCGCCGTTTGGTTGCTGGGCTTTTATATATATAGATTCATCCAGATAAAAATTCTGTCACACCCATTCATCCCTCTCCGCCTTAAACTGGGGTGAGAATGAATGAGTTTTTTTCCCACCATTTCTAATCCCCTCTGACTTCCTTAACATTTCATCATCCACAAGAGGCATCCTCGTTAATGTAGTGGCCACATGACAGACTTTGCAAAGAGGTGGAATGCCAAGAGTAATTTTATTAAAAAATGTTCAGAGATTAGTGGCCAAAGAAGTCCATTCTTCCTCCAAAAAATGTGCTTTGACTATTATAAAAGTTGCTAAAATGTCAATGACTTTGAGAAGGGACAATCTTGACACTCTCTCTGCATTTGTCAATTACTTTTGCCAGAGTTAAAAACTGGTCACATATAAATATGGTGCCTTCGTAGCCTAACATGGGCTTCCGAATGGTGACTGGAAACTGGGGCTTTGTAGCAAATCGTGTTTCTAATCATGTACTAGCCAAATTAACTGAGGTTTCCAAGAGACTGCCTATGAAACTACAGAAATGATCACTGCAGTTTCCAGAGGAAACTCTAGCCCATCCGGCACCCTGTCATCTCCAAAGCAATACATTCTTTACACTGAGATTCTTTCTCGAGTGAGCATGGAACTAAATAATTGATTTGAATATCAAAGAAATGATGTACATTTCCACACTAATGATAGTAATAACTCTCAAGCTTTTCCAATAAGAGCTAAAGGTCTCTGACATTTAACGACCCATGCAACTAAGCTGACTCCACGTGTACTGGGAGCCAGGCTGTCTAGTATTTTAATAAAGAATGAAAATTAAATTCACAAATGTTATTTAGATTTTTCCCCTTAAATGAAATCACTTGCTTTGATCTAGTCAATGCAGCTCCATGCGGCAGTGTATTACAGCAGAAGGAACACTGGACCAGGAGTAGATTCTTATGACCAGGTCTGCCACTAAGTTGTCATGTAGCCATGGGGACCCATTCTCCTAGCCCTAAAATGTACTTCATTGTAAATTTTGGAAGATTAATAGCAAGTGAGTGTACTGCCTGCCATGTGATTATGATGTCCTCCTTTCATTCCCAATGCTGACATCCTACAAAAACACTGCCTTTGTTTATGTGCTATATGAGAACCCCTCAGTAGACATCCTACAAAAACACTGCCTTTGTTTATGTGCTATATGAGAACCCCTATCTGTGGGGGCCAAAACAGGTAAGCTCCATAGCTCCAAGAAGGCTGCTAAGTGGAAATTAGTATCTCCTAGGTGAATAGTGATGCTTCATTCAGGTTTAATTTTATAAAAGCTACCTAATAAAAAAGTATTGCATATTAGGCACTGTGCTAGGAAAACAATTCTAGTCATTATACTATTATTAATCTTACTGTTAATGATCCCCATTTTATAAACAGGGAACATGAGGCTTGGGGATGTTAACCCTAAAGCTCACACAGCAAGGAAAGAGCATCAGAACCCATATTTTTAAAATGCCACCCTAAAACTGCCTTTATTAACTGAGCACATGTTAGAGTGGCAGAACTAAGTTTTAGGGCTCTGGGGAAAAGTAAATTATTAAAACAAAACCATAGGGTGAGCCTTGTATTGAAAGACATTTTGACTAATGTGAATGTATACACTTAAGATGAAAGTAAATGGTTTCTGTTTGATATTAATTGAAAATTTCTATTTCTGGTCTAGCCATGAAATAAATAATTGGTTAATATCTATTTTGCAATTAATTTGGTTAGTACACACTTTGCAATTTTTCACAACCCATTTCAGGATCCTCTCTTAGTTGGGAGAATAGCATAGAAAGCCTGAAGTAGAATTTGAAAGCAATATGGAGAGAGGGCATGGTTCTGTCTCAGGGTCAGTGTGGTAAGCTGGTGGCTGAATACAGTGGAAGGCATTCTTTTGAGAGTGACTGGTGAATGTTAAACACTAATAATCACTATGTACTGAACACCTCTATGTTTTTGGACATTTACATGGTCCAAGGAATCTCTAGGGCACCCTCCCCAGTATGTGGCAGTATTCCTATTGAACAGGTGAGGTTCAGTAAGGTGGAGTGATTTGCCCAAAGCCACCTAGTCACTGACTCCCAGAGGTGGGACATGGTGACCAGGACTGTCTGGCTTCAAAGCAATCTTCTCAAAACTTCCCGCTGAATCATCAACTATCCCAGAGGATGAATACGCTCCTCTGGAGCACAGGACCTACTAAAAGGCCAGGGTTTCTTTGAAGTTTCTCCTACTCAGCTTAAAGTTATGTGATTTAGTATTCTACAGCATAAAATATCTTTATGACCAGGTCTGCCACTAAGTTGTCATGTAGCCATGGGGACCCATTGGCTACATTTTTCAATAGAAAAATAGTGACTTAATTTATCACTGGCTAAATTCTTTATCTTCTACCTTAAAGGTAAAACAATCTCCAGGAAGACATGTCAAGGATGTCCTATGGTTTCATGTATCCTGGTTCAAGAAGCAGTGCTGTGTGTGACCTTCGATGCTCACCTTCTCTGAGCCCTAACATACTCATCTACGAAACAAGGGTAATGATGAATCTAATAGTTGCCTTATAAAGCTGTGTTTATATAGTGCTTGGCACAGGTCTGGACAATTCCATCTCATTACAACTGTGAAAGCAGGAAAAGAAAATCTCACAAACATGGTGTGATTGTTAGAAATGTAGAAAAAAATCATTTCACTCCTCTTTTCTGCCAGTGTTTTGATTAATTAACCCTCCAATCTGTAGACAGCCCTTTGGGATATGTTGCTCTTCATCTCAGTTTGAAGAACAAAGGAGAGTGGTTCTACTCTCTACAACAGCTCACAAAGTCATGAAACTCTGAAAATGATGGTTGGTCTGTTTTTACTTCAGATCCTTTAGTGGGGTGGTCCATTTTAGTCATGCCCACTACTGGTGTTGAAAATATTCCTCTCTTTTTCATATGTTTGTTAATTTTATCACATAACAAATGGAGGGGAAAATGCTTGTACATTCTACCACTGCATTTCCAATGGGATTTAAATAAAAGCTCACTATAGGACTCAGGATGTCTCCTTGAAAGAGAGACATGGTAATGATAGTAATAGCACAATTTATATAATATTCATTGAGTTCTTCCTGTATTCCAAGACTTTGCCTAAATTCTTTGTGTCTTATCCCACTTAATGCTCGCTGCAACCCTAAGAGGTATGTCCTCTTATCATCTCCATGTAGCCAGTGCCAGACCTCATAGCTGCCTCATGATCTTTAAGGCCTTTGTTCACTGTCAGAAACATTTCTGTTCATCCATGTGGGAGACTGTCATTTGAGGGATAGAGAATAAACCTGGGGCAAATTGTGAGGACACTAAAGCCATGAGGAATAAGTCTTGTTATCAAAGGAATGATCATAGTATATATTAATGTGCTATTTTCTACTCAGAGCCACAAGGTAAATAAAAACTTCTCAGAAAAATTCAAGAATGATATATAGAATATAATATATTTTGATGTAAAGCAAATTGTTTACATGGTGCAGATAGCTCGGCTAACAATAGCGTTTATCAAGATTATTTATTACAAGGCATTAAAATAAATCTGTTTTTCAATTACTCTCTAATGAAATGTACCAATTACCTTTTGAATGGTGACACATGGCTGTAATCTATTCTAGTGGGGATAAATCTTGTTTATACAAGGTTTCAAGGGCTCTCTCCTGAACTACATTAATTACTGATGTAAACAAAGATAGAAGGTTACTATCACATTTATCGATGGATCCTGAACTTCACTGCAATACAGTTCTCTGGGTTAGATGACATTAATCATCAGGTAATTTCCAACAGTTATGGTACAAAGCTGCCGTAAAGGGATATTTCTGCAAGCAGGCTGACTTTGGAGCTCATTTAGTAAGGTGGTCAAATCCTTGGGTAAAAGGGAAGAGGTCACGTAGCTGTTATGCACAGTGTAGTTAGAAAATAGTGCTCTTTAGCAACTGGTGGGCTACCTGTTGGCCAACCAATGAATAACTACCCCAGAAAAGAGTCAAGCACTATTTCCTAGAGTCTCACCCGGGTTGTGCTCATGAAATACTAGTAGGCTTCCACCAGTGCCAAGCTTGTGAAGTGGCACCGCCTCTGAGAGAAAGTTTGTCCTGTGTGGGCTATTCATTCACTAAGGATTGGGAGGGAGAGAGAACGAGAGCGGTATTACTGTGGTTTCTGAGCACGAGACAATCTATCAACCTTGGTGTGGAGCCCGTTTCCTTCCCCCTTCTATGCGACCAAGTCACCCCGGGTTTCAGAGCAGACTGTGGGCTTTGCCATGAAGTGTTCTCCCTCGTTTCTGTTCTGGTTTTTAAAAACGTCAAGCTTTGATGGACCCATGTGCTGTCTGGAGATAATAGTAGCACTGACCTCAGAGGATCTGGGGAAGATCAAATGAGATCTTGAATGTAAGACAACATTACTACCTGGTACATTTTAGAAGTTCAAAGATGTTGGCTACATTATCATCAATAGTGAGGAAATGTGATTTTCATGAGCTCAAGAAAAATTTTTACATGTTCTTAACTCCCCAAACTACTTTCTATATTTTACATAGAAAGAAAACTTCTGTAAAAGATGGGAGGTAATTTATCAAGAGAAATACACTGGTTATCTTCCCTGTTGGCCAATGTGTGGGTAATTTATATGTACAATATTTAGTCCATGACTAGTAATATATAATATTCATAGTATTATTCTCATATGAAGAATCTAGGAGAAAAAGGGGACTCAGCTTATGCAATAATAGTTAAGAAGGAGAGCTAGGATTCAAACTTAAATGCTATAATTTCATAGTTTGCATTCTTTGCAGTGTGGTTAAGAATTGATTTTCTAGCATGTGCCTAGAAATACTAATATTTGGACTTGGTTTGGTCACCTTCTATTGAAAATTTTTGAATTCACTGTAAGAACTTTGGTGTTAATGAGAAAACAGTCTCAATTTATGTGTGTTACCATGTCTGTCCTTACGAGTATTAATACAGTATTGACTATTGCTTGTCTTGTATAGAGATTTATTGCAGGGCAGCTCTGCAGGAGACACTGCGGTCAGTGCTGACAATATAATCAGGTCATGTTTAAGACAGTCGATGGCTATCCCTGTTTTGCCTAAGAGGAAACTGATTCAGAGAGAAAGGATAGGAACATGGACACATTCATAAACTTAGGTAGTAGAAAAAGTGGGATTAGAACCCGAGGTGCTGTACAGCCTGGCTTGGAAAAGTAGAATAAGGTAAAGTCTCTCAATCTCGCTCTTTCTCCTATCCAATTTTTTATCTACCCCTCTCTGATTCCCATCTCTCTCCCTTTCACCTCTGTTTTCTTCCCCTCCCTTAGTCTCACACCACATTCTCTATTTTATCTCGCTTTTGTTGTCCTTCCCTCTCTCTTTCTGTCTCACTCCTCTCCATTTTCCTCCTGGATCTTTCTCTGCCCCATTCCCATCTCACTTCTTTCTGATGTCTCTCCTTGCCTCTGCCTCACTCCTCATTCTCTCTACTATCTATTGATCTGTTTCCTTTCTCTCTCTCTCTCAACTTTCCACCTCTTAGTCTCTCCTGTCCCCCTCTCCCATCACCAGCAGGATACGAACTTAAACCATTTACAATGCATTTGGCTGCAGCCTTGACACATCTTCCTCTCCTCCTACCACACAGGAAGGTCTTTTTCTCTGGGAAAAATGAACTACGCGGACTTCCAGTTCACAGGTCAATAAAGGATTTTTGTGATCCACTTCTCCTAATTAAGGGACTGGGGACAATAACTAACTACTAAAGGTTCCTTTCACTGCCTTTTGTCCTTTATGCTAAAAGGGCCTTCTTATTACTATATCTTAAACACTACCTGATTATATTGTCAGCACTGACTAGTGTCTCCTACAGAGCTGCCCTTCAATAAACCTCTATACAAATATTTTCTTGTAAAGAACATCATCCATCACTGACTGCACACATGGGGACTACACTCTGCAGTGCTCTCTCCTACATAATTATGAAGGACATGTGAGGTGCTAGGCTCCACAACTATTACACTGAATCCTGCCGTCATTGAGGTTACCGTCTCTGATGGTGCCCAGATATTTGGTCAAACATTACTCTTAATGGTCCTGTGAAGGCATTATTTAGATGAGGTTTACACATGAGTAGATGCCCCTTCTAACATGGGTGGGTCTCATCCAATCAGTTAAAGGCCTTCACAGAAAAATACAAATCTCCCCAGAAGATTCTGCCAACAGACGGTCTTTAGACTCAAACTACAATACTTCCCTGGGTCTCCTGACAGCCAACCCTGCAGGTTTTGAACTTGGCAGACCTCCACCATGGCAGGAAACAGTTCCTAAAAGTACATTTTTCTCTACACATATACATCCTATTGGTTTTGTTTCTCTGGAGAACCCCAACTCATACACAGTCTAATGGAAAAGGTATTCAGAACTGCCAATGAAAAATTACAACAGTAAGTACCACTAAGGAGAAGGACACAGTTAAAGAAGTCTAAATCACAGATTTGCCTAAAGGAGTGGCCCTTGAGTTGGGATGCCAAGGACGTCACAGGCAGAGAAGACAGTTTGTGGAAAGACTTGTTGCCTTTTTCCTCTTAATCTTTATAGCACTTGGAGATAAATACTACTATCACCCCTATTTTATAGATGAGAACAGCAGAGCACATGGAGGTGAAATATCTTATGCAAACCCAAGTAGCTGCAGTGGCCTGCTCAGATTCAGGAGTTTTAGGACAACACTCATACCATACTGTTTTCTGGACTCAGATTGAAAGGTTGTCAATTTACTACACAGTCCTCATGCACTGAGATAAATGCTGGGAGTTCACACATGAGCATGACCCAGAATCTAGGAAAGCTCAGTCCAAAGAACTTGACGCACACACGACTGTTTTACAACTTGCTCAAGGAGCAGTAACCACCTTTGCAAGAGGAACGGGGAAGGCGTCTCAGAGAAAGTGCCTCTGAGCACCTGCACTTTGAAAGATGTTTTAACTGCAGCTGAGATTTGTTTTAATCGTAGAAATGGCTGCCACGAGCGAGGATTTTGTTACTCAGGTCCCTGGAAACATGAGGCATGCCATACCACGTAGGGAGCCACAGTGGGATGCACCAGGTGGGGCAGGAGGAGTGAGGGAACGCATGGACAAGTTTTCACCGGGTTTCCACAGGAAGCAATGAGCAAGTCATTAGCCAGGATGAGGAATTTCAGCAGGCTAGAGGGGCTCTCTCTTGTTTTCTGGTGACTGGCTGTGGGGTGATTAGAGCAGGAAAATAGTGATCAAGAATGTGACGGCCTGACAGAGGAGGGGTGTGAGGGCTGGAAGGGACTCAGGGTTGGTTGGTTTGCATAGGAAAGGTGTGCTGGCAGGTGAGTTGTGTGCTAACCCTAGGAGTTAGCTAACCCCGGTTGAGACAGGTCCTCCCAGCAAGTCCCCTTGCCCCCCAAAGTCAAAGCATCAGAATACAGAACAATGCAGCCAGGGTTATGCTGATGCCAGAGGGACCTATTCAGAAGAGAGAGGACAAGTCACTGGAGGGAGGGCCACGTCATGTTCAGAGCCACTGAGGCACAAAGGAGCCCGGGGGCCTTGGGGAATGACAAGGAATGTGTAGCTGGAGAACAGCACACACAAGGTGGGGTGGAAGTGGGACTGGAGTAAAGTCCCTGGATGAGGACCCTAGATTTGACCTCCGAGCGAAAAGGTGCCATAGGTATCGGTGATCAGACAGTGTGTGTCTGAGGCATCATCCCCTGGAAAGCGACCTGCTGAGCACCGGCTCAGCGTTTCCCAGCCTGCAGGTGGACCTCCTCTGCAATGTCTATTTGCTGCCAACCCGGCGCCCAGGTGAAATGCTTTCCTTTTAAAAACACTTAATGTATTAATTTTACACATGAGGAAAAATCATATTAAATCTCACCACCTCATTAGCCAAACCACAAATACATTTTCAGAAATAAAAGTGACCCCTGTCGTTTTCTAACCAAAGCCCGTAAGGTTTAACTACAGAGCAGACCTTGGAGAAAGGTAGTTTAGGGGGAACTTGGGGCTCAGCTTCCTGAGTGTGTGTGCAGGGCCTCCCCGTTCCTCCTCCTGCGAGGCTGGTGGAGGCAGACGCGGGAAGATAGGCCAGCCCTCTGCAGGGCGAGGGGGTGTTTTCCTCATGCATGACACGCTGTCTCGGAGACAACAGGAAGCTGGTTAATGGTACAGCGTGGCCTTCTAGGGAAACAAACTAACGTTCCACTACCTCACCGTACGAGATGCAGAGAACACCCTGGCGGACCGGCAGCACTGGAAAAGAAAGCAATGGTGGAACGTGTACAGAAAATGTACCTTATGTCCAGCACTGGCATTAACACAGCAACCATTCCTCACAACCACTCTGTGAAACAGGTATTATTCCCCTTTTTAAATAGGGAAACGGAGGCACAGAGGTGCCAGGCAGGGCTAAGACAGCTTGTCTGACTTCAGAGCCCTCTCTCCAACACATGCCAGGAGCCCAGTGAGAAGCCAGTGAGCCCTGGAGCAGAAAACCTGCATTTGGATCCCAGCTGGAAGGCTTCAGGCCTCAGTTTCTCAAAAACCTTGCAAGGCAGTTGTGAGGTTTGAATGAAATAATGCATGTGAGCTGACACCAAAGATAGCCCTTGCTGCAAAGACTTCTGCCACCAGTCCTAGCATCAACATCAGACAAGGTGCGTGGGTTCCCGCAGAAACTGATGTCAGAGTAGGTAGGAGCTCTGTGGGGGTCGCCCAGGGGCCAATCAGAAGAAAGGTAATTAATGTATTGAGTCTATATTGCAAATTTTTCTAGTAAAACAGGATATTGCAGAAAGCAAACATTGGTTTCTTCTATACAGTGTTGTCAGTGCCCTGCTTAAAACCACGCAAAGGCTTCCTAAATGCACTTAAGAATTCGTTTTAAAATCTTGACCTTGGCTAACTGTGAGGCCCTATAGGACTTGACCTGCCTACCTCATTTTGTAACCACTCTTTCTTTATTAAAGACATCTCGGCACAGTGGCCACCTTTCTGTTTCTCAGAAAAATAATCTATACCAGGCACTGTGCTAAAGCACCGATAAGCTAGTGTCGCATTTAATCCTCACGAACGGCCTTATAACACCAAGTGGGCTCTAGTGTTATCTATGCTTTACAGTGTGGAAATTGAGGCCCTGACAGGTTAATCTGGCCTAAGACAACATAGTTAATAAGTGGTGGAGCTGTGACTCAAAACCACGTACTCTTATACCATAGTCCAATCACTTAAGCTTGACACTCTATAGCATCACCAAAGGGTGACCTTGCCTGGCTCTCATAGCCACTCGGAGTGAGTGCTTGTTGAACGAGGCCAGATTGGTGATGACGGGCAGCATGGATTAGTCACTCAGGTTCGGGAAAAGCCAGCATGATGAGCGAGCCAAGTCTGATCCACAAGAGAGAGAATTTGTAAATCCCAAATGTGCAAACGTGACGGGTCCACATCTCTTTTCAGTTGTCCCCCGCATCCTCCTCATTGAGTCTGAAGTTCAGCTCCACCAACCAAATTGCCCTTTGCTGATGAACTTCTACCAGCCTCAAAGGCTATAATCTCCTGTCCTTTCCATTTACTCCCGAGTCAGTTTATAATAATTGCATTGCATTTAGTCTTCATTATTCAGCTTATCTATTCCCTTCCTCCCCCTTTCCATTATTAGGTCTTAGTTAATTTTAGGTCCAAGACAAGTGACAGGCAATCCGATGACTGACTAGACACATTACAAAGGATGTAACATGCTTTCATGAAACTTCACTGCCGTGAAGGTTGAGTGGCCGTGTACCAAATGTCAACTGTCACAGCTCAGCGAGCCCTTTCCTGGGCCTGTCAACAGTGAACTATGAGAAAAACAATCTCTTTCTCCAGTCAGCACTGGAACAGCATCAACAGCCCCACACACTCATGGATGTGTAGTTCTCACAAGCCTGACTCCAATGATCTGAATGAATTTAAACAAACAGTAGTAAAGAAAAAAAAAAAAAGAAAAAGAATGCCTATTCTTCATTCAAGATTTGCATTCCGAATGGCTTGTTTTGAAAAACAAACAAACATATGCTTTAAATCAAACATCCAGAAGGTCTACTTGATATCATCAATAAAAACAGGTATGAAAATCCCTTGAAGTCTCACTGGATTTATACATACAGTCGATTCTCATTATTCATGACGGTTATGTTGTATAAAGTCGCCATGGACACTGAAATAGCCAATACGGAACTACTGCTCCCAGGGGAGGCGCAGGTTGGGTTCTTGCAAGCCTCTGGTCATAACATTTTTGTCCAGTGATTAAAACATAACCTTGTTTTATGTTTAAAGACACCTCATTTAATATACTATGGATTCATTAACAGTGAACTCACAGCACTATAACTCACACCTGATAAAGCTCACCTAACACACGTATTTTCTCCATAAGGCACATCACAACCTTCTTTCTTCAAAAATATGTTTTAATTTTGGAGAGAGAGATAGAAACATCAATGATTGAACCTACAATCTGGGCACGTGCCCTGACCAGGGAATCGAACATGACCTCCTGGTTCATGGGCCGATGCTCAGCCACTGAGCCACACCAGCCTGGCACATGACAGCCTTCTTATGCTCAGGAACACTAAACAGCCCTTTGGCCCTAGGCATGGGGGCTGTTTTAAACAGCAAATATCACTTTTAAAACACGGTGGTGGCCCTGACCGGT
Source organism: Eptesicus fuscus (assembly GCF_027574615.1). Classification (NCBI taxonomy): domain Eukaryota; kingdom Metazoa; phylum Chordata; class Mammalia; order Chiroptera; family Vespertilionidae; genus Eptesicus; species Eptesicus fuscus. The sequence goes on along the minus strand of NC_072478.1, from coordinate 92,072,789 downwards.
TTGGCTCAGTGGATAGAGCACCGGCCTGCGGACTGAAAGGTCCCAGGTTTGATTCCGGTCAAGGGCATGTACCTTGGTTGCGGGCACATTCCCAGTAGGGGGTGTGCAGGAGGCAGCTGATCGATGTTTCTCCCTCATCAGTAGATGTTTCTAACTCTCTATCCCTCTCCCTTCCTCTCTGTAAAAAATCAATAAAATATATAAAAAACCCCAAAAACCGCGGTGGTGAATAGACCACAAAAAGGACACTAGTTTACAGCATGAGGTGAAACAATGAGGCGGATAGTCGCCTTGCTCAACCTCAGCTGGGAAGACAAGCATTGAGTGACTTGAATTTTTTACCACTCTGCCCATGTCCGCAAATGACCATAAAAATAGCAAGCATTGATTTTTGGGTTGCAAATAAATTTTAGTGAGTAGGCGAATTCATAAATATGGGATCTGTAAATAATGAGAATAGACTGTAAATGTCAATTCCAAGCTTTCGGTTTGAGATCCCTTTCATCTATGCTGGAGTAGTAGGTAACTGGAGCACTTATTGGACATGATTCTGGACCCATACCCTGACCCGCTGGGCATGGAACAATATGTTGCTCCTTGAGCTGCTATTAGATTGGTGGAAGGATCAGGATCAAGCAGCTCAAGGGCAGGACAGTGTGTGATGCACATCCTCTTGCCTAGCTGAGAAAATACTAGAACTTGCCATTTGACCCAGTGATCCCACTTCTAGGAATATATCCTAAGAATCCCGAAACACCAATCAGAAAGAATGTATACGCCCCTATGTTCACAGCAGTGTTATTTACAATAGTTAAGATCTGGAAACAACCCAAGTGCCCATCAGTAGATGAGTGGATAAAAAAGCTGTGGTACATTTACATAATGAAATACAATGTAGCTATAAAAAAGCAGGATCTATTACCCTTTAAGACAGCATGGAGGTATCTGGAGATGATTAGGCTAAGTGAAATAAGCCAGTCAGAGAAAGACAAGTATCACATGATCTCACGAACCTAATGATCATAATAAACTGATGAATAAAAGAGAACCAGAAGCATGGAACAGAATGATGAATCTCAGAGGAAAAGGGGGAGAGGGGTGGGAAGAGATTAACCAAAGAACATATAAGCATTGCCCATGAACACAGACAATAGGGTGGTGAAGGCCTGGGGTGGGGCGGGAACTGGGTGGTGAGAGACAAGCTGGGGGAAAAAAGGGAGGGGCATCGTAATACTCTCAACAATAAAGATTTTAAAAATAAAAGATTTAAAGGAAACACACACAGATAGAACTTGTTTAAGGTAGCCAACTGGAAGTAGACATTTTGGAGTGTCTCCTAGCTCACAATGGTCTCCTATTAGTGCCTGCTCACCCTTAACTGCAGGTGAGCCTGCATTTATATATTCACTCAGTCAACATTTATTGGAGTGTGGGGCAATGTCTAAATGATGGGGACTTAGAGGTGAACAAGTTCCTCATGAAGCTCACATTCAAGTTTGGGGGAAGATAAACAGGTAAGATGGTTTCTGTTAATTTAAGTACTACGGGGGGGATATTAAGGGATAAATGGGTGGAAAAATAGGCTATTTTGGAAAAAGGGTGGGAAATGCCTATCCTACAGTCCACGAAAGGGCACACCAGCTCAAGGGAAGACCATGTGCAAAAGCAGGGAGGAGAGCAAAGGGCTTGGTGGGTACCACAAAGGCGTGGGCTTATTCTGCCATGTGGGGGCAGAGCCCGGACTTGGCTCCAGTGTTTCCTAAGAAATTGGGTGCTGCTCCTTGGATTCTGTGAGAAACCACTAAGCATATATATATAATATTTATGTGTATATACATATATATGTGTATATATATTTAAATGTATGTGTGTGTGTGTATATATGTATGTATGTATATATATATATACACATATATATATATATGTATGTATATATATATATATATATATATATATATAACTTTTTCACTTTTTTTTTCCTTAACCTGAGTCTGTCTAGTTTCTAATAATTACACCCAATGTTTTCTACCTAATTGGAAAGTGTATTGGAATAGGTAATTGGGGACATTAATTTGGCTGGGGAAAAAGCCTTAATTTATGAAATATGAGTTGATAAAATAATGACTATCTTACCTGACACCCATAATCCTCTTACATGCCAGCAGCTCATACTATATAATAAAAGGCTAATCTGCAAATTGTTCCCTTGACCGGGAGTTCGACCATGGGGTGGGGGGGGAGTCCGCCTGCAGCCCCTCTCCTCCCCGCCCCCCCAGCAGCCCAATTGGGGCAGGCTGGCCAGACCCCACTTGAGCATAAATTCGTGCACCAGGCCTCTAGTTTTAAATATTTCTTAAGGACTGCCGAGCCCATGGTGAGAGTCTCTCTGCACCAGCCTACGAGACTGCCAGGCTACCCCACTCTACAGAGATACACATTTTTGATGTATTTCACTTAGGGGAGTGTCAGGAAGTCATTAAAATATAAAATCCAATTAAAAAATGCATGTACTGGATTAAAGCTAAACCAGTAGCTCCCCAGGCTGGCTCTCTAAGCAAACCCAGGTCAGGGCCTGAGGACAACCTTTCCCTGAAACCAGAGCAGGAAGTAAAGTACAGCAAATACCACTCCTAGACACGTCATCCTCTGGCAAAATTCGATGGATTCAAAAGTACTTATGTTGATGCTCATGGCTGCACCAGCTGATTGCATCAGAAAGTTATTCCCCCCTCCCACCCCGCCCCAACTACCATTTCCCTCTTCTTTCTGACTACTCTGTGAGGGAGATAGTGAAAGATACATTTGTAGGAACTTAATGTTAGCTTGGCAGGAAGCCATCTACCAGTATACTGCCTTAGCCTTGTTTACTAAAGTATGGCATTCCAGAACTAGATGCCCACGGGACACACCCTGTAAAGCATCCCAGAATATTGCCCTTGGGTCTTGAAAAGGAAGATACTTTTTGAAGTACCTGGTGTGACCAAGTGATATTGCCCCCAGGCCAAAAACAAATTGTTTTCTCAGAGAGGCATATTGAGCTTGTTTTTCTAAGGGTGTTGGAATTGGCAATGGTAGCCAACCATTTACTGCGTTTTTACAGAGCATGTATTCCCCATTAAGACTTGCTATATAGAAATATGTGCATCTTTTGAAAAAAATTCTCCTAGCTCTGTTTATCACTACTCTCTAAGAAAGTGAGAGAAGGCTGGAGAGAAGAATCTCCATATTCCATGCACATCCCATTCATCAGACCTACATCACCTCCTGTAATCCTTGGTGGACAAGACCGATAAGAAAATGGTATCCCATAGCTGCAATACTACATGGGGGCTTTAAGACTACAAAGCCTAGATCCTTTCTCCTTGCTTCTCAAACTCTTCCCTCAAAAGTCCCTGATGACTGGAGGACTGTGAAGTAGTTTATGTAGTTTGCTTTTCATGTTGACCTCCATCCCAATTCCGCATAGTAGTGGGGAAATGATATAAGCAGCAGGAAGTTTAATTTTTCCATCCTACACCCATAACACAGATCACCAAAAGAATACATTCTTGCTCTTTCCAAACCCAAAGTTTCTTAAATGCAAGACCGTAATTCATTGTTTGTTCAATATGTGGCTCCAGGGAAGAAACCGATCTCCAGAATCTCTCAGGTGTACAGGATCACTTTAATTCTTTTTCATATTACTCTGAATTCTTCCCCCAAGATCTCAATGTTCTCGATCTTTATCTTCAGCATAAACCTCTGCTCTTTTCCAGATTTTTTTCTCAAGGTAGAACTGAAAAGGCTTCAAGTTATTCTGACTCTATATGATTCATATGCATGTAGATTCTTTCACTACAAAATTGCATGTAGAGGCTGTTCATTACCAGGTGAATGAGAAAGGGGTTAGATAGGAACAACTCAACCTCCTTGGGAACCTCTGTTCCTTTTGATCAAATTCCAATGCATAATTGTGGTTGGCTCACTTCTGTGCTCACAGTGGAAATACTCTGCAATGTCAAACTTTTTCTATTGTTTCTGTCACTACATAGTCTTGGTGGTCTCTGCATTTTGTCCTGAATTTAGGGATGTCCCAGATTCTATACCTACTAACCTACTCTGCAGATTTTCCCATCTGCTCAAATCCCCCCGTTCACAAACAAGCAATAAATGTGTTTGAAGAACAGTGCTTTATCCTGCAAATTCATGAAAATTTGGCATCCATTCCTGAACACATCTATTTATATATTTGGCATGCGTGCGTGTATACGTGTGTGTGTGTGTGTGTGTGTGTGTGTGTGTGTGTGTGTGTATCCAGCTGCTGAAGTCATCAAGTAAGGCTGATATCCAGAGATGTGTTTGGTTTCTATTCTGAAGTGTATTTTTTACCACTTTGCACTCTGATTCATAAGCAAAAAGGTGAGAACCCAGCTTACATTATGCCATCTTTCACCTTGACCAAAACCAGAATAAAACAACACATAAAATTGGACTCTTTGAAAAATTCTTTTAGGACACTATCCAGTGGTGCCAACAACTCAATCATGGACTTTCAACCTGCCTTAACATTTACTTATTGTTTTTTATAATGAGTACTTTTCTTAAAATTTAAAAGGCAATCCTGTTCTACTACCATAATAGAAAACCAACATTTCTTATCTCAAAGAAGATAAGCAAAGAATTAATATAATAACAGCACAACAACATCTTACCTAGAACCTATTACACACCGAACAACTCTGAATTCAAGGTCAATGTCTGATTAAAAAGTAGAATGCTGAAGTAACAACAAGTCACTCTACAATTAGCGTTAACAATATTTTATCCTTGCGCCTAATCAGGATGGCAAAGTTGAACGGGAATGGCTTTGTTACTCTATGATTTAATGTACCACCTATAATTACATCCAAGGTTACTAGTGGTATTATTTCTACACTTTGGGAAACACTGACATAGTCCAATATTCCTTCTTTTATTGTTGAAGAAAATACAGCTCAGAGAAACAAATTGCTTATTAATGACATAGCCAAACTGAGAATACTTTTCAGACCCTTAATTAAGTGCTTTTTCAAGTACACAACAATTCTAACTTGGAAAAAAGGAAAATGACATTTAAAGGTTATTTTTCAATCTCCCTGTCATGACTGCTTACCATTATTGATTCAATCTACATCATTAAAGGCTTGTGTAATAATCTAGCACAGAATTCTTCTCATATTAAGATGATCTATAAAAGGAAAGGTATAATGAATTGTTATTATAAAGGATAAATATAAACTAATATGCATAAATAAGAAACAGGTATTTCATAATCAATTGGTTGTGTTCTTTTGGATCCTTCATTTGATTCTGTTCATTTTGGTTGTGCTCTTTTGTGTTAGCTCAAGAGCCTGTTCTTTAGAATATCCATGAAGCTTTTCTTGTTAAAAGAAAAAAGACGGGGCCTTGATGTAAGCTCTAATAATGCACAAAAATGTGTAAAAATTGAGTACACTCAAGCACTCTTTTACTGAGAGTAATAAGGATAATAACTAAAGAGGATTGAGTCTAAAGAAGGAATTTCAACGAATAGAACAGGCGTGAAACCAGACAAGTGCTCTAGGACATGATGGTCAGCATGGATTTCTAATATACTCTTAAATACCACTCTGGTCTTCAGACAGGAATAGATGGAAAGACCAATGAAAACAAATATTAATTTCCATATAAAAATGCCTGGCCTTTAATCAAAAGATGCTGTACTCAGAGCTCGTTTGTGTTTTACTTAATCTATAACTACTAGTACATATGTGTTTTTATATATGTATATGTATGTGATAGAATAATATCTTGATATAATAACCACTGTGCTCTTTTGGAACACATGCTACTTCCTGTTATTCTGTAACCCTTCTCCCTAGTCAGGTAACAGGTGTTTTATCCTTAATAAACTATGTCAAGTAAGGAATGACACTATGTCAAGTAAGGAATGACACAGAAGTATGCAGGCAACAGACAGTCAAGTTCTTGGCTTTTGGATCTCAGAAGGGCTAGATCAGGGTATAAACAATGAATTCTTAAAATCCTGTTGAAGCGTCACAGTAATATATCACCAGACTGAATCAACTATCTCCTGGATGAAGGGAGAAGGGGGTAGGTCACAAAGAAAGAAAGAATGGATAATGGGGAATCCCTGACAATGAGCCCCAGTGCCTATAAGAAGTCCTAGTGCAGGGAGGGGCAGACCTTTGAAACCTCAAGGAAATCTAAGAATATAAGAGCAGAGAGAACATGTACCCTCAAACATTTTCCAGAAAAGCCTAGCAAAGTGCTTAGAATCCAAGATAAAGAATTTCCTGAGGAATCCTGTAGACAGACTGAGGGCATTTCAGAGTAACCCTGAACCGGGCATGGGAAGAAGCAAAGGTTTTCCACCACGGAAGGGCAGCAGGAGTGTGAGATAGAGAATGAATGGAATGCAGGGTCTCATTGTCAGGATTAGGGGGATGCAGTAACATTCTGCCACAACCAATGACTGAAAGACCAGGAGAAATAAAGGCATCTTGACAGATGTCGTTATAGGAGATGAAAACAAGGACTTAACTGCCACTACTCAAAAGTCTTCTCATGATACCAGGACTCCCACCATAAATGAGACATATAACTGGAGTAGAATGGTGGGGGATGGTGATATCCTGAATTAAATAATAAATTTATGCTATCTAAAAAATAGGCGTTTTACGTAAATGAAAAGAAATCCATTTTTTTTTAATTTCAGGCTGGAAATTGTACCTGCTATACATATAAATTGAGATTACTATATACCCAGAAGATAGATAATACACATACTACTGCAGCCTTCATAAAAATGGGAGAAAAATATGGGTTTAAATATATCCTCCAAGTGACTTCTAGCTTAGAATTTCTGACAAAATTGAACATGATTGCACCAGGTTGATTGGAGTGTTTTAGTAAACATATTTGAACTCACTGTGAATAAAAACAAGGTACTACAAAAGAGTGGTAGAGGGCAAGATCTAAGCCACGTCATTATTAAACAACTAGCCAAGACACAAAATCAAATATTAGAGTTCTTTAAACTAATGCAATAAAGGATTCTTCAATACCTGTGAACACAGAGTCACGACAAAGAAATCCTTTTTTTTTTTTTTTTTGACTGGTACATTATGTCTAGGCAGACTCAGTGCAAGGCAGTCACATACAGCTCATTGCCAATACTAAAAATATTGAGTTCTTTGTAATTAGTATAGGCTTTATCCCTCTGACCTTCAGGTGGAAGGGCTAACAAGGCTCTCTATTTATGGATCAAAAGGGTGACCACAGTTAAGCTGATACAAAATCCTTTTAAATCTTTGGATTTGTATCAGTCAGTTTAGGCTTAGTTATGCAGCAATAATAAGGATCCAGAATTCCAATGGCTTATAAAAACAATTTGCTGATATCATGGCAGAAGGGAAAAGAGTAAATGGCAGAACCAAGCAAGGGATCTTAAAGTTTCTGCTTGGAAGTGGCACTTGTCACTTCTACTCACATTTCATTCGTCCAAGCCAATCACGTGATTCCTGACATGGGCAAGGCAGTATAAATCTTCTTCAGGGAAGGGTAACAACTTTTTCCAACAATACAATTTACTATACATATTCTTATTTCTATTATCACAAGTGGATTTCTTTAGTACACACCTCAAAAATTACTGTAATAACAAGATGGCTTGATTTATAAAGTAGAACTTTAACTTGTGAGAAAATAAGTTTGATTAACTACCATATTAAAGATGTCTATAACAGCATTTGACATGTAGAGATTTTAAATAAAAGTTTGCTGAATCCTTATTATGCACAGATTGTTACAAATTAAAGGCCTTCAAAGAAGAGTTAAAATGTCATTTCTCTTCTTCCAAACTTTCACATCAGATTTGGTTTCTTGGGTTGATGTTTACAGAAAAAAAATAGCTGGAATGTTTTTGAAGCTAGGACTTCAGGATTATTTTTAACTGAGGTAACCTACCACCAGGTGAATGTTGGTACCTTGAAGGTGACTACAAAGGCATCCTACATGTATTGTTAGCTGCATTAAAAAACTAAAATGTGAGAAAATAGGCATCTAAGCTTTCACCATATTTTAATGATGTTATGCAATTCAGACCAACATTTACAGCAATATAAATATAAAGACATTATTCTATATCAATCATTGCTTAATTGATACCTGATTTACTAACAGATATGAGTAATCTACTTTCTTATTTTACTATAGTATATACTGATTTCAAGAAATGTTTAAACAGTTTCTATATTTGAACATTTTTAAATCAAAAAGGACCTTCAAGTAGATAATGGACATCTGTTGTTTTACATGGTCCCCAATTATCTAGTTACAGTAACTAGAATTTCTTTGGGGATCTACCCCTTCAATATAGTCACATGAAGAGTCACATGACCCATCCTGGCCAATCAGAGCACTACACTCCCTTGGCTGCCCATTATTAGCTCAGCAATAAGCATGAGATCTAAGTCAGGCAATTCCATAATTTTATTGGAACTGAGGAGAGATTCTTTTTTTCTTTCTTCTGTGGTAAATTAAAGAATATGATGGAAGCCTGGGAGGCATCTTGACAGACTATGGAAAAGCTTTCCTAAGAATGAAACCCACACAAGGGAAATCACAGCTCAGAAATGGAAAAAGTAAAGTAACACTTCAGTTACATCATTTGATGCCTGGATTCAGAAATGTCTGAATCATGGTAATCCCTGGACTTCTCATTTATGTGAGCCCATCATTACCACCCCTCCCATCCTTTTTAAAAGTGTGCTTGAGTTAGGCATTCTTACTTTCACTTGCAACTAAAGTTGTTACTAATACACTGGTCCATATCGTAGACATAGTTTATTCCTCCCTCAGTGGTAGATGGTAATGATCCAAGAACAGATAGTGGGTCAGAGTCAGATATATGTCATTCCATATAAATTACAGAAGCAGTCCAAAGCCATGGTTTATGCAGACCCACTGTTTGTCAGGCATTAATGGTGGGAAAAGATTATAAGATGGATTTTGTCTCATCTTTATCCCATTATTTTATACTAGAGGCCTGATGCATGAAATTCATTCAAGAGTAGGCCTTCCTTCCTCCAGCTGCCAGCAAAAGCTTCCTTCCGGCACCTGGGACCCGGGCTTCCCTCCAGCCCTGGCTTCGTCTGGAAGGATGTCTGGAATGACATCCAGAATGATGTCTGGTCTAATTAGCATATTACCCTTTTATTATAATAGATAATGCTAAGAAAATAAAGAGTGGCATCTACACAGAAATATGCTACAAGGTTGTAGATATATACACTCTGTAAACCAATTCCTCATTTTCCCCCAAGGGGAAAATCAGCCTTGAATTACGCAAAACTGTAGGAATTTGAATTTCTTATAAAATGCAACTGATACATGGTGAGGCTTATCTTAATACTGATTTTATAAGCAAATACTGCCATAAGACTCCAATGTTCTCCTTTGCTTGTTTAGTAATATTTTTACTAAATTAAGGTCAAATAAAATGAAGGTCAGATAATTTGAATAGAAAACAATTATAGGAAAATGGAATCATTCCAAGTTAGATGCTATAAACATGTAAAACTCAATGTATGATCAGTATTATATTCACCATTCACATGGCTATACTGTGTAGAGCTAATCTTTTGTATAAATCATCTAGCTACAATTGATTAGCAATAGGAATAGTAGTTGTGTACTAAAAAATGTTCCATTAAAGGGGAAAAAGGGGGACATCTGCTATAATGCCAACATTAAAACTTTTTAATAAAAAAGTTAAGTTTTTATTTCAATATGTTACTGTTGATGCATAGTAAATTGATTGGCCCATCAAGGGAATGGATTAAGAATTCAATATGAATTTATTTTTGAACAAAGGAAAAATAGCATTGATGAAAATCATGCATAAAATCAGAAGATCAAGTTGATGAGTAGAATCCAACATCACATATATATTTTTCATCTACTCAGTTCAAAATGATTTAGTTTCAGCAAAACATGATTTATTATATTGAATTAAATCATTAAAGTTTTATTGGTTTTGAAATTTTGTGCATTTTTAACTTGTATTTTCTTTATAGTTGGTAAAAGAGTACTAAGCATGTAGCATTTAAATGCCTTTTTATGTTTCTACTAGAGGCCTAGTGCACGAATTCGTGCATGGGTGGGGTCTAGCCGGCTTGGCCCCAATCAGGGCGGATCGGGCCGGGCCTTTCAGAAGGAGATGATGGGAGGTTGGCTGGCTAGCCCACCCTGATTGGGCTGATCAGGGCTGGTCCGACTGGGGAGAGGGGCCGAGGGTGATTGGCTGGTAAGCCCCTCCCCCAATTGGGGTGGGGGGGCCGACTGGGGGTGGGGATGGCCATAGGGAGGGGCTGTGGGCAATGGGCCAGCTGGCCCCACCCCCGAATGGGGGGCCGATTGGGGATCAGTGACCGGCCAGCCCTGCCCCTGATCGGGGTGGGGCCGGATGGCGGTAGGGGCTGCAGGAGGTTGGCCGGCCAGCTCCGCCCCCTATTGGGGTAGGGGGGGTGATCAGGGACAGGGCTAGCTGGGGGAGGGGCTGCAGGCCAATTGGGGTGGTGGGGGCCTATTGGGGGTGGGGCCGGCCAGGGGGGTCTGCAGGAGGTTGGCCGGCGGCCACGGCTCCGCCCCCTATTGGGGTGGGGGGTGCGATTGGGGTGGGGCTGGCTGGGGGTAAGGGCCGCAGGGGCATTGGCTGGCCACCCTGCCCTCCACCAGGGTGGGAGAGTCTGATCAGGGGCGGGGCCAGCTGGGGGGAGAGGCCGTGGGAGGTTGGCCAGCTGGCCCCACCCCCTGATCGGGTGGGTTCACTGGCCGCAGTGGGCATCATAGTGACCAGTCATTCCAGTTGTTACGGCATTCTGGTCTCTGGCTTTTTATATATATAGATTAATTTACTCCTGTGTCTCATTATCCAGAGAATTCCCTATTTTTGTATCCTCAAGATCCAATACTCTACTGGGCACAAATTAAGTATATAGTAAATAGCTGAACAAAGGAATGAATAAATAGTCCTTATGACAACTGTTGTCTAGCATAGAACAACATGATTGAAGTCGAATCCTTCCATTTCAATCAGTTTTTGTAGCACGAGCCATTGACTTACTACATGACTTTATTAAAAAGTCATACCATTTAGCACAGTTTCTAAATGCCAGCTGTCCAATGACTTAGATGAATACATGGAAGGCAGGAGATTTCGGGTAGAAGAAATAGCATGAGTAAAGAAAAAAAGGAGGAGCAAACTCAGAGGCATATGTTTCATGTCCCAGAATCACCCACTATAGAGTTTAATCCGAGTTTTATTTTTCCTTTTTGAAATCTTATTTAAAAGTGTCTTCCATGTAGTTGTCAGTTACTGTGAAGAATCTCAGATTTCATCCTACCTGCAAGCTGACAAGGTAGCCCTGCCACTGTTTCATGGATTCTGGCAGAAGACATGAGATTACTGGGTCACAGACAAGGGACTTTATTACTCATGCCACAGCAAGCAGTATAAGTATCATCACAGCACTGTCACTTTCCCTTGCCCCAAATCTCATGGGAGGGGGCAACATAGATGGGCCCAGATGGATGTCTGAAAATGCAGTGGCTTCTGTTATAGCAGAGAAACCCTGAGCTTAGGGAACCTAAATCTTTTAATAGGCAGTTATTTGCCTGTCCTTTGCTCTGGAGGGAGATTCTGTTCTACCAGAGAGTGAGCATGGCTGCCCTCTGCTCTGGAGGGAGACATTCTCTCTCTTTCCTAAATATCCTTGAGAATAGAGTTTGGAACAAAAGGCAGCTAGTGACTCACTTACAAGACATTTGGAAACACAAGAGACACATGACAGTTGCTTGCCACTAATAGTAACAGAAAAGCTAAATTAAAATAGTAAAGTCTGGCTTTATTCAACTTTGGGTATTTAATTTCTCCTCAAACAGAACTCCTACTATATCAGAAAGAGAAGCCGTATAAAGTTAGTTTGAATCTAGAGCTTTCTGAAGAATAAAAAACCATATTGCCTTTTAATTGAGAATTATTTTCTAAAGAAAGATTCATTTGGCTTTGGTTTCACTAGGTTGGGTTTCAATACATTTCTCCCTGAGTTTGTTTGGAGATGACTTAGGGAGTAGAAATATTCCCATTTTTTGCTGGACCATTACCTTGATACCCAGGTTGAATTTATGATAAAAGGCAAAAAGAGTTCATGTAGAGAAGGATGTTGAGCTGATAAATTAAGTTGTTCAGAGGACTGGAAATGCAGGTCTGTACATTTATGAGTGGAAAATTAACCCTATGCACAGTGGCAATGAATGAAGCAAATTTTAGTCACCCGATGTTTAAACACTGTTTTAAGCAACAGTTGAAGTGCTTAGTCAACATTTTCTTTCTAATAGTATACTACAACGCCCAACACAAATGCCTCTAGAGACAGAGAAGTATCAGGTCTTTTCTATAACATCCAAAGACCAATGTGTATCTAGTTCCAATCAAGGAAAACATTTTAAATTAAGCAAACATTTATTGATCATTCATGAGGTGCTAGGACTTATGCTGTTTTCATAATTGTCATCTCATTTAATTCTTAAAACAAATATTTTTACATGTGTTAAGGCTATAGGGACTTAATAGTAAAAGAAGCCCCCCGGTGAGTAGGAGCAGCACACCCACGCCCTGTTTCACATTTAGGAATTTAATAGTTATTGAGCTGCAGAATAACATGGCTGTCCAGATGTGTGCAAATAGATGGCCCTTTGTTCTTTCCTTTGTGACTGCGGATATGCTCGGTGATTGTCAAACCTTGAAGTGCATTAGAATTACCAGTATTGTACAGGGTTGAACTGTAAAAACCTTGCATTATAGGTACAATTTAAGAGATTTCGAAGGGTAAATTTTTTATTATAATTTGTTCTCTTAATCCTGCTGACTTTGGAAGCTCATACCCTTATAATTTGTTACTCCTTCTGTATAATAGCTCAATAAATATGTGTTGAATGAAAAAATAAGTACCTCAATTAGAGTAGTTTGCTTTCTGTCAGAGCTACTCAACAAAACCATTACTGGGAAGTTGTTGCGTGGCATGAACTCGAAGGTACAAAGATGGAGTGCACAGCCTCCTGGGGACAGGTGGGCAAACAGGTAAATTATAAGATGACAGTGCAGGCTCCATACAAAGGTATAGACACTGAGATGCTAGGGAAAGTTCAGGAATGGGTGATGTTAAAGATAAGTAGGACTTATCCTGATAAAGAAAATTAGAGGTTGTGACTGCGGATATGCTAGGTGAGGGAATACTAGGTTCCAAAGCATAGGGCAAACAGGTAAATTATAAGATGACAGTGCAGGCTCCATACAAAGGTATAGACACTGAGATGCTGGGGAAAGTTCAGGAATGGGTGATGTTAAAGTAGGACTTATCCTGATAAAGAAAATTAGAGGTTGTGACTGCAGATATGCTAGGTGAGGGAATACTAGGTTCCAAAGCATAGGGTAAAGAGAAAGAAAATCAGTCATTTAAAAAGTGCTCTAGAAACTGGCTACATTCATTGAAGGAAATAAACCTGGACTTCCATAACGCTATTTCATTAAGAAACAAATGCCTTCCTATTATTCCTGGGCTGGAAGATGCCTTCATCCAGGAGAATGAGACCTAATGGTGTTTTGCATTTGGAGGCAGAGGTGTAACAAGATGAAAGTTGACCAGAAAGTAATAACAACCTCATGGTCTTAAAAGAAACTTCGGGGCCCTCACTCTTGGTTTTTGAGAAGCCCATTGCACATCAACTTTATCTTCAGCCCACAGGTATGAGATGTGCTTTAAATTAGGAAGGTAACTGACTGAGATTAATGTCATTGTGGGAAATGCTGAGACGTACTCTCACACATTTCTCAAGAGTTCTGTCCACTGTCTCTCATTGCCACTTTGAAGAACTGGTTCTGGTGTTGACTCATCCTTCAAGAAGTAAAAGTGGGTGATTATGGAACTTGGGGAGTCATCAAAGCCTTATTTCTTTCTTGGTTTGTTGAACTGAGGAGCTAGGTTTTAAATCGCAGCCCTCTTACTTGTAAGGACACCTGATTAGAATGCATGGTAATTCAGAAAAATCAAGAACAATGGTCTTTTGTTTGAGACGAAGCCAATTACTTTTAGAGATCAGGCAGAGATTTCAATTATCACCTTGATGAGCTAGGTAATTTCAAGCTTTAGAAATAGAAAAAAATTAACTGAAATCACAGAGTCATCAAACTCTGAATGCAGGTACTGATAGGAAAGAAATAGCCTTTCCTTCCAAGCTAATTGATTTGTTTGATGTTGTGGTGTCTAGTGGTATCTACTGGCTGGTGCAGTAGGAACAGCGAGCTGGGCAAAGTGAGATGGCCATAGTGCATAGACAAGACCCTCAAGGAGTTTTCACCATCTTCTGTCTCACTTTTCTTTCTTAAGAAAATAGATTAGCCTAGTCTCTCTCTCCTTCTCTCCCTGTCCCCTTGCCCCCCATATAGATATGGGCAAGTATCGAGCCATTCTGCAGAATAAGTTCAGAGTTCTTCATTTCAAAGCCAGGTAGAGTCACGGGATGTCATACATGCTGTAAGATAATGGCATGACTTTGCTAGTCATGGTAGCTATAGATCAGGCTTCCTCAAACTACGGCCCACGGGCCGCATGCAGGTGTTTTTGCCGTTTTGTTTTTTTACTTCAAAATAAGATGTGCAGTGTGCATAGGCATTTGTTCATAGTTTTTTTAAAACTATAGTCCGGCCCTCCAATGGTCTGAGGGACAGTGAACTGGCCCCCTGTTTAAAAAGTTTGAGGACCCCTGCTATAGATCATTCTATTCCTGACCTTTAGATGCAAATATCAGTCTTAGAGGTTAAGTAACTTGCCAAGGGCACTCAGCCAGTTAGGAGCAGAGCTATGACTCCAAGATTGGTGTGTCCAGACTGGAGCACTTTAAGACCCTGCTCCTCTGAAAGGAACTTTCCATGTTATCATCCAACAGGGAAGTCATTTGTCTCCTGCGGTAATAAGTAATGGTCACTAGAAATGCACAAAGAACAAGCTGATGCCATCTGTTCAGAAAGCTGTGGAAGGGACTCCTGCATTAGTAGCAGGTTGGACCAGGTGGCCTCTGAGGCACCTTCCAATTGATTGTGACATTCTGGTACAGAGCTGAGCTTGGGATGCTGAGCTTGTGATACTGAGTTGGTGGCCACATTAGACCACTGTGGGATCCACAAGGGAGTGCTCGGATGAAAAGGAGAGAAGTGGTAACACAGAGAAGTCTTCATTTTTTCAACATGTTATCCCTGCTTCTAGACTACTTAAAAATTGTCAAGTCCTGCCCTGGACAGTGTGGCTCAGTTGGTTGGGTATTGTCCTGTGCACCAAATGGTTGCTGGTTTGAGTCCCAGTCAGGACATATGCCCGGATTGCGGGTTTGATTGTCTGGCAGGGTGCATGCAGGAGGCAGCCAATGGATGTTATGCTCTCACATTGAGGTTTCTCTCTTCTCTCTCCTTCTCTCTCTCTAAAAATAAAATAAAATAAATTATTCTTAAAAAAATTGTCAGTCCTGCAAATAAACTCTCATTTTATTTGGTCTTATCCTGGTGAATGATTTCATGCTGTGAAAGCAAGTGTGGGGCATTCCATTTGAGCTGCAATGATATCTCTAAATGTCCTACATATACTTCCATCTTAATATTCCTGTAGGAGAATATAGCTCCCCTACCATGCTGAAAGATGTTCTCTAATTTATAAACGAGCAGGGAGAACAGCGGGACAGCACCGCTAGGTCAATTATAATAGCACATGTAAGATGAGCCACTAGCCCCAGAGAAAGCCTTCATTACACACAAATCAAAAAAATTAAGATTCTGAAAAACAAATGACCAGACTGAATGGTAATATCCTCACCTCTCTCTTTCTCCTGACTTAAGTGGAAAATTTCCTTCTTGAAAACATTCAACAGTTTTTATACCATGAAAGTAAAATCCTAAACTGTATATTAGTGGGTAGGTCATCCATCCATCCATCCATCCATCCACCCAACCACCCACTCACCCACCCTGTACTATCTTCTAGGCACTGTTCTGGGCACTGGGGGTACATTAGTGGGGAATAATGAAAGCTGCTCTCACAAAGCTCACAGTCTGGCGAGGAAGCTAATAGGAGTGTGAGACAGGCTGTGGAAGGGAAATTTTATGATATAATCTGAGCCCATAACAGGGGCTGTTAACACACATGTGGTTGGTCAAGGAAAACAGGTAATGTCTGAATTGTTTCACAAAAGATGGGTTGGAATTCCCTAGGCCAAAAACATATGTATAAGTTTTGCGGGAGAGGAGCAAGGAGAGTTTTCTACTATGCATAGAAAATACATGAAGAGTCTTTGGTGCCTTTTGGGTTTGAAAAGCTTAGCAGATGAGAGGACTGGAAATAACTCCTGACATGAGGAGTAAGAGTGAGGTTTCCTCACTCCTGTTCCAGAAAAAAAGGTGACTGCACTGAGGGAGGGATGAAAGATAGACATAGGGGGCGGCAACTGAGGCATTGGCCAGTTCCTATGCCCTGCTCTGTAGGTTGAGCCTGGAGAAGGGTAAAAGATAGAGAGAGAAATTTATGGAATCCAATTTATCCCAATGTTGGAAAGCGCAGGAGGGGCAGGAGCCTGGGTAAGACTGACTGTGTATTCAGGCAGTAAGGCCACAAACTGTCTTAAGGAGTTTTCTCTGCCCTCATGTGATGCAAGAACAGAAAAATGATCAAAAGTGGCCATGGAGATACCACAAAATATCTTCGGATGTGAAGGAGCCATGCAGACAAGAGCAAGGGATATCTCAGTGGTCGCCCGTGATGACCAGATGAGACAATGAACATCTCATTGGGTATCAGCAGGAACAGAATGCATTAAATCATATGGGCATGCTCCCTTTGTACAAGATAAGCCCTGGGGAAGTTATTATGCCTGTGCCACTGGTACTTTGTGTGTGTTACTCTGGTGGAACGGAAGCTAAACTTAGGTATTAAGGTGCTACCAAAAAAGAAGGATTCTATATTTTATTCACATGAGTTGTGACTGAAATGTGTCCACATTACCGGCTGTAAAATGCAGGGACATATGTCAAGTGCTCAATATTTGGTCTATCAACCGATAACTGACATTGACTCTGTTACACAACACCTTAGGAGTATAGAGCAGAGGCCTGCAAACTATGGCCTCTGGGCCAAATCTGACTTACCACTTGTTTTTATAAATAAAGTTTTATTGGAACATAGTCATGCCCATTTGTTTCCACATTGTCTATGGCTGCCTTTAAGAGACAATAGCAGAGCTGAGTAATTACAACAGATTTAATATGGCCCTCAAAACTAAGATATTTACCCTCTTGCTCTTGATAGAAAATGTTTGCTAACCCCTGGTTTAACGTCTTAATTGTTTTAGGATAACACACACACACACACACACACACACACACACACACACACACCAATGTCCTCTGAAACCAAGGACAGGTCCCTCTTCCCTCTATATTTATTCTAAAGATTTCACTCAACTCATTTTGATTGGTTTGTAATCAAATCAGTCAATCAGAATACACAAATCCTGCAGAACACTCACTTCGTCAGTGCTCCAAGAAAGAATATCTTTGCCACAAAAATTCACATTATCCCCTAGGGAATGAAATAAAGGTAAATATTTCACATTTCACATCCTGATCATTTTGGTATAGCACCAGCATGAAAAAGCTAAATTCAAGTGGATTTTTATTTAAATCAGCTGGCATAAAAAATGACACATTCCTTTTTTCTCTGTGGGAAAACCAGACGGGCCTAATTAATAAAATGTATCATATCAATCTTCAATTATGTCTCAGTGGGGAGGGAGAATAATGCAGTCTAGAAGTCTTAAGACCTTGGAGAATGATGTTTTAATTAAATAAACACGTTTTCATTTTGGTTTTTAGGAAACAGCTTTAAAAACAAAGTATCAGGGTCTGATTTTAAGGGGAAAGTCTGAAATGTAAAAACCTTCCTTAATAACAGCCTATTTTCCTCTTGCTTTTGTAAAACAGGTATAGTAATACATGTCCCATCTCTCTCACAGGGTTAATGTGAAAAGAAAATTATATTTAGGAGAGAATTTTGAAAATTATAAATGGCTGTGCAAATAGATGATAAAGCAAGTGGCCAGAATAATCTAGTTGGCTACAGTTCAGATTTGAATATCATTACCCAAGCAGTTAAAAAAAACACATCCTTAGCGAATGACTGAATCCCAAGGCAGAGTAAAGGCAGGGGAGATGTAATTAACCAGAATGCAGGACTCCTGCGAGCTAACCTCTACTCCCAGATCCAGGAGTCAGCAATTCCTCCCAAAATTACAGTGACCAGGTGAAAAGGTTAGTCCTGCAGTTTGGACTCCAAAGCTCCCACTGCTGCAAAACTTTAATTAGACAACACATTGCAACCTTAGCCATTTGAGATGTTTTATTTTACCAGACAACCAGGAACCTCTGAGACCTTAAGTTCATTAAGTCCGGGTCGTAACTGCAAACATCTCCAGGGATCAGACAGGGAACATAACCATAAAATATGCCAGAAGTCACTGCATATATAGTGACAAATGACAACTGGCCCTCAGCCTCCTTGTCAGGGGACAATAATACGTGCTGGGGACTGGGAGCATAAGAGACCACCCATCCTTTCTGAAGGCAACAGCTCTATTTGGAGATTCCCAAGTCTCGCCATGTAAGAATAGGGATCCAGAAAAGATGAGAAATCTCTGTTTTTTTTATTATTGGGAGCCGATTCAAATTAAAACAAACAAACAAACCACAATCCGTATGCTAATCTCTCTCTATATAAAAGGCTAATATGCTAAGTGTCCAACTGTCTAACTGTTCGCTGTGATGTACTGACCACCAGGGGGCAGATGCTCAACACAGGAGCTGCCGTGATGTGCACTGGCACCATGGACCTGGCACCCACAAAGCAACATTCGCTTCCCCCAAGTGGAACACAGGCCTGCCACCACCCTGAGAAACAGCCCACCAGATCGCAGCTGATGCTGCTGAGACCCCATGGCACAAAATAAGGCCCCCAGCCCAGCCCCGAAACAGTGGCTGGCTGTAGGCGCTGGGTAATGACGTCACGTGGCAACACCTGGCTTCCTCTCCCTAGTGCTGACTAGCCTCCTTGTAGTTTCTTCAGCCCAGGAACTTGACTTGCTTTATAGCTAGGTGCAAACATTTCACACTTTAACCAAATGTCTGTGATGCTTTTTCCCCTGCCTCACAGAAGTCCTGGAGTAGGTAGGTAAGAGATTCAGTGGAATCCTATTTTCTTTTCATTAGCCAGAAAATGGAGATTTAGAAAGCTTAGAAACTTGACCTGACTGAAAAGAAGTAAGAAATGGTGGACCTTGAAAATGACTTCAGGTTTTCTCACTGAGCAGAATATAGTCAAACACTGCTGCAGTTAAATATTTTACCCTTTGTTCTCTCTGTGTGATCTACAATAATAATGTGCTTTGTGTTGATACTTACTGCTGTGTTGCTGACAATTACCTGAAAAAGAAGTTGGGGTGCTTCACTGGGCTGGAAAAAGTTTAGCTACATCAGAAAGCAGGTCTAATTAAGCAAGTTTATTCTATATATACTAGAGGCCCGGTGCACTGGTGGGAGGCGTGTCCTGCAGGGACTGTCCTGCTGTGGGAGCACAGCTCATCCTGGTCAGCTGAGTGGCTGTGGACCCGCCCTCAGAGCGGCTGCTCCCTGGTCCGGCATCTTCCATGGAGCCGGAGTACTTGCCTCTCCAGGGGACCTGGTCAGGGCTGGACCAAGGGACAATAGCACTGAGAGGTGGCTGAGTAGGCCTCAGTCCCGTGGAGGCTACGAACCTACCTCCCAGCCTCCAGGGTCAGCTCTGTGAGCCTGCGGCAGCACTGTGGTCTGGAGGAGGCGGCAGGAAGTGAGGAGGAGGAGGAGCCTGGGGCGAGGAGGCGAGGATTGCAGTCTGGGGTTCCTGCCCATCAGCCTGGGGTTTGCAGCAGGAGCAGCTGCTCATCCCGGTCAGCTGAGTGGTGCTCCCACTGTGGTAGCGCACTGACCACCAGGGGGCAGCTCCTGTGTCTGCCCCCTGGTGGTCAGTGTGCATCATAGGGACTGGTCGACCGATCATTCTGGTCGTCCGCCATTCGGTCACTGGGCTTTTATTATATAGGATAAAAGGCTAAGTTGACTTGCGCATGTGCGATACATATAGTGCTCTCGCTGGCCCCAATCGCATGTGTGTGTTTTGATCTGGCATTGTTGATTGTGAATTTGGTTGACATTTCTATTATAGAAAAAGAGCGAATAGTTATATTAAAATATTTCTTCTAATTAATTTCCTTTCAGTGTGCATGAATCCTTGCACCGGGCTACTAGTCTAAACATAAATAGACTGACAATTACAACTTCTGATAGTCTACCCTTATAATTTTACTGATGAGGAAACAAGACCAGAGAGAAGTGAGTAGGCAGGGGCAATCAGCCAGTGAGGGGCCCAGTCCTCCTGCCTCTAAATGATTTCTTTTTCATCATTCCACTGTGCTGGCAGATGTATTGCTGTCCTCAGCATTCTGATTATTCCACATAATTGCTTCTAAGCATTTCTAAAGTTAAGTATATTTCCCCATTCTCATTTCCATCTTCACAACCATTTGTCATGGTAGAAATTAAACTACTGGGGAAGATCCTAATTACAGTTTTCAGGTCAGGTCATGCAGTTCCTTTTTAAAGTCTGGGGACATGGGATGCACTGGTCTCTTTCTCTAGGTAGGCAGAGCATGTAACAAGGTTTCTTGCCTTCCTTATTATCATGGTCATAAATATTAGCTCTGAACCCACTTGTTCCTCACCAGGTCTCTCTTCATGTTTTGTTTTGTTTTTGTCAGACATATCCAAACTTCATGGAGCTATGGGGCTCAGGTTTCAAAGACAACTTGAGTAGAACAAATAAAATGTACCAGAGGAAACATTGGAGTTATGTTGCATAAAGTGGAGGAAGCTTAGTAGTATTGGAAGCCATGTTTCATTAAGACAGTAACTTATTTCCTTACTTGCCTTCTCTTCTGTCTGTCTGGCCTCAGATCCATCCCTGAGCATCCCTATGCCTCAGTTTGCCTGGATAGCAACGTCTCAATGGGCTCTCGACAAAATATGTTCACATATTTTCTATAGCTGTTTTGAGGTGAGCATGCTGAGCAGGCTGTTTGACACATGATCAGCACGGGGTCATTGCTAGCTGATCCTGACGGTCATACATTATAAGTTATGCTTTCAAACTCATACAGAAAAATACCATAGGCTTATGAGTTGGCAATGCAGTTACCCAAGGTTTCTGAGATTTTTTTAATCAACCTTTTTAGACCCTTTCAAAAAAGGTCTAAAAAAAAAAAAGCTCTTTTGAATATTGCTCACTGGAAAACACTGAAAAGTGTAAAAACATTTGTCCTATAATGATGGAGGCCTGCTAAGCAGGGTTAGAAACTGGTAAAAAAAAAAATAGCTCCTAATGATGTGATGTCTGTAATTTGCTTCTAAATAACATGGGGATGGAAAGGTGAAGTGAAGGTTGGCTATGAGTTAATAATTGTTGAAGCTAGGTGATAGGTACATAGGGGCTCATTATACCATCCTTTCTTCTGTATGTGTTTAAAATTTTCCATAATAAAGTTAAAAAAGGCACTTGTATAATATTCAGCTCTTTAACCGGTGCAAAATCTTGTCCCCATGCCCTCTACTGCATCATGTTGCTCATACATGGATGGCCATGGCAGACATTAATAGTCAATTATGACAGTTCTTCCTGTCAGGTCTCCAGGCAGCTACTATCAACTAATGAAGGCTGGTACACGAGAAGAAAACCCTTCACTATCAATGGCTTATAAACAGGGAAGGTCATTATGGTACTTAACTGTGTTATCTCTGAGGACCTTGTAGACTCTTGGGACGATTAGTGTTAAAGATGGCAAATAGTGGCATTTCAGAAAATTGGGCTGAATATGGGAGCTTTTTTTACAGTGAAGATCTAATTGGATTTCTATATGGCAACACACCTAGTTATCTAGTCATATCAAATCTACGCATCAAAATTTCCTTTTCATCATTATATATTAACAGCTTTCCTTTGTACATTCTAAGACAGCTCATGCAATTTTGATGTGTATTTTTAACTGATTTACCTTATCTATTTGGATGAGGAAGAGCAGGTGAAACTCAGAGCTGCTATATATTCATTTTATAATTTTTTCTTATTCAGCCAATGTAGCAGACATAGATTCTTAGGCCATGCTGCTCCTGTTGCTGAGGTCCAGTGTTCTAGTCTAGGGTTCGGTAAACTACGGCCCACTCATCAAGTCTGACCTGACACAAGCTAAGAATGAGTTTTACATTTTTAGATGATTAAAATGAAATCAAATGGATAATATTCCGAGACAGGTAAGAATTACATGACATTTAGATACCACTGTCAAAAAAATAAGTTTTATTAGAGCACAGTCACACCTATTTGTTCACATATTTTCTATGGCTGTTTTAAGGCCACAGTGGCAGAGCTGAATCATTGTGACAGAGACCATGTGGCCTAGAGTCTAAAATACTACCTGACCCTTTACAGAGAAAGTTTCCTGGACCTTATTTTAGTTCAACTCTGTGCAGTAGAACTGTCTGCAATGACAGAAATGCTCTATACCTATGTGGTCCAGTAGGATAGAAAGGCTCTACGGTATACCTGTGTGGTCCAGTAGGTGGCCAGCCGCATGCAGCTACTGAGCACTTGAATTGTGCCTAGTGTGACTGAGGAACTGAATTATTAAGTTTATTTACTTTTAATTAATTTGAATTTAATTAGAAACATGTTCCTAGGGGACAGTATTTGTCTGTCTATATTGGCAATTTGGGTCCCATTTTGACCTTCAAAGACTACAGTAACCTCCCATCTCCTACCTTCTCATCTTATCATTCATCCTATTTTCCCCCATATGACTGACCTTCAAGTTACCAAAAGCAGTGTACCATTTTAGATAGTCATTTTCCTTGGCATTTCTCCCATAATAAACCAATTATTTCTCCTTCTTATGCTTCTGAAAATTTTCCCATCTCTATTTATTACAAGTTCTTCTTTCTCTTAAATGTAGGCACTTACTAACAATTGGCCATGTTTTCTATGTATAATTGTTTTCCTGACAGTAACTTTTACTCTTATGCACCAACTGTCCCAGCTAAGCAGATGGCTTTCTTATCTGAGCAGTGTTCCCAAGGTTTAACTGCTTGCTCTACATCTCTAAACAGCTTGCCAGCATATAAACTCAAGCTCATCTTTTGCCAACGCCTTTCTGTTTCCCAGAGCAATCTCTTTTATTTTCTTAATTTTCTAGAAAAATGTCCAGTTGCAAGGCTCATGGGCTTGGAGTCACCTTTTAGTTTTCCCTCCTTTATCTCTGGCTGTCTTCATGGGGTTGCCATGTTCTATACCAGGCGTCCTCAAACTACGGCCCGTGGGCCACATGAGGGTGTTTTTGCCGTTTTGTTGTTTTACTTCAAAATAAGGTATGTGCAGTGTGCATAGGAATTTGTTCATAGTTTTTTTTTTTTTTTTAAACTATAGTCCGGCCCTCCAACGGTCTGAGGGACAGTGAACTGGCCCCCTGTTTAAAAAGTTTGAGGACCCCTGTTCTATACTCTTCGTACACAGTCTTTCACATTGATCCTCCCCCCTTTGTCCCATTGCAACATCATTGATTTGTTTTAATTGAAACTTTTAAATAATAAAACAAAACAGAAGTGTGCTGATGAAGAGCAAGGACCCAAGCCAGGCTGCCTGGGTTTGAACCTCAGCCCCACCTTAGGTAAGTTACCTAACCTTGTTTCTTGGTTCCCTCATCTAACACAGTCCTCACCTCAGAGGGCACAATATGAGGATTAAAGGAATCAATAGTTGTAAAACATTTCAGACGGTGCCTGGCAGACAGTAAGTTTTTAATGTGCATTTAAAAAAACTGTCTTTTTATAAACAAAAAAAACATGTTTTAAAAATAGTAACAGCTGTTTCATACAATGAAACGGATGATAACCTTTTACCAAGACATCCGAGCCCTCTACAAACAAAGCCAAATTCCACATCCAGTCTGCTTCTCTCGGTTGCCATAAGTAGCAAGTGTTTGGTGCCCCTATCACATAGTACTGGATATTTGGACAAAGATTTTCACTGATGACTCCTGCCAATGCTTACAATGTAAAGTTGATTTGAATTAGCTCTTATCTTAAATTTTGAATCATCTTCCTACCATATTCCCTGCCTCCTGATTTTCTATTCAGAATCTCCCCACACATCAAGTGGGAGTATCCATTCTAAAAACAGCTCTGAGCACTTCGACCAACTGACAACAGAGAGGAGTAAATCCCAGATTTTCAGTCTGGATGGAGGGGTCTTCCATATGCCTAGCGCATGCACCATTCCAATGCCATTCTTCTCTCTATGATACAGGGATCATGCTTCAGATTTCCCTCTCCTGGGAGACCCCAATATCATCATTGCTCATGACCAACTCAAATCCCACCTCTCAAAACTGTGTGCAAATTTCCTTGCCTCTTCTGAGGTTTCTGAACATGTTGTTTGTCTTTCCTCTTTCTTTCTGGTAAGGTTACAGCACTTTCTAGAACATTTCTTTCTCTGGTATAGATGCTGAAATTTCAACAGTTTTGGGAATTCCTTCCATCTAGAAGGTTATAAATAAATTTGAGTCACTTTGTCCCAAAGAAATCTAAGGAGAGCCATCCACCTGACATTTTAAAATCATTTTACTAGTATACTTGGAATAACTTTAGATTTATAGAAAAGTTATAAAGGTAGCATAAGTAGTTCCTGTATATCCTTCACCCAGCTTCCCCTAATATCAACATCTTACATGATCGTGGTGCATTTGTCAAGACTAACAAATTAACATTGGTGCAGTACAATGAACTATAGATTCTACCTGGATTTCACCAATTTCTCCCTATATCCTTTTTCTATTCAGGATCCAATGTACATTGTATTTAGTGACTTGTTTTGAGGTCTAAATGAATGTGTTATAAAGAAAAGCATGTGGAATCTGGGAACAGAACATTCAGGTTTTAGTCACTTTTTGAAGCACTGTGTGTGTAATTTTGAAAAGAAAAGAAAAAAAAAAGCAAACTCTGAGGTTCAGTGTTTCTATCCATAAAAGGTTAAAAGGGATATGGTAGACCCTAATGTATTGCTTGACTGCCCAGCATCCATTTCCCTTTCCTCACAAGCACCCCGATTTCCTTCTGGGATTTTCTTCTCATTAAATGCAGTCCAATGGGACTGTAATCTGGGGCCCACCCCCTGACTCAGGGACTGTAATCTGGTGCCCACCCCCTGACACTGAGTCAGGGGGTGGGCCTGGAAGCCAGGCTAAGACAACATGGTCCACCTGCCTAGAATAAGACTTTTGAGCAGAAGGACAGGAGGTGGAAACCAGGTATCCATCCTAGCAGTGGCTTCCTGACATACTCTTCTGGTTCCCAGCATTTCTATTTCCAGGATGTCTGAAGCCAATTAGTTCTTTCTTGTCTCCAGGCCTCATTCTCCAGCCTCTTGTTGTTTTGAAGCTTCTTGACATCCTTTCAAAGAACATCCTCTTTTAGAATGTGTTTCTATTGTTCATTATCAAAGAATCCTAAGTAAGAGGACAGTTAGAGGAGCTGCTGCTCTTGAGGTAAAGATCAAGTAGACGAATATCTGTGAAAATCCATTATAAACAGTAACCATCACGAATATCCTATTTGATAAATCCACTTAGATTAAACCCATTAGGCCACTCTTACATTCAACAATGACTTAAGTTCCAAATACTTTTATGTGTCAGCCACTATGTTAAAAATAGCAAATATTTCAAAATCATTATCAAGGCAATTCAAGCCTGAAATATTCTGCAATTCTTCCTGTTTTGCAGTGAGATGCTGGTGAGAGAGCGAGATAGTTGGGGGCACTGGGAAGGGCTGTGTGTATGTGTGCTTTGGGGAAATTGGGAAGGGTGTGTGTATATGTGTGTTGGAGGCATTAGGAAGGTGTGTGTGTGTGTGTGTGTGTGTGTGTGTGTGTGTGTGTGTGTGTGTGTTGGGAGCACTGGGAAGGGCTGAGAGTAGATGTCAGCAGAATTTTTTGTGCTCTCTGTAGTGGTTGAATCTCTCTCTGGTCACGGATGTGCTGAGGTGCATATGTGGGAATTAGTTCTTTAATGACAGTGGTTATCACCTTTCCTCTCTCCATGGTGATCAGCATGGAATGAGCAGGGCTGACAGTCATTGGCACTAAGTGGATGGCATATTTCTCCTGTGCTGCAACCAGCCTGGAGTTCCCATCAGCACAACTTGTCAGCAAATAGCAATTTATGACATAAGTTGATGCTGAGGGAAAGGAGGGTCAGTGAATGGAACTGTTATGTATTTTCCTGGCTGAGCTGCCTATTTTACCAGGCGCATTATCTGCTGTCCTCTTCAATGTGCAGCTTTGATAACAGTGACATTTTGGGTCCGTTCAAAGCTGAGAAAAGAGAGTCCCCGATAGTTATTTAGTGTGGTGACAGAATGCCAGCAGGAGCTGAATTTTCTACCTCCAATAAACAGCTCACCTCCTCCTTTCCCTTTGTTTGGTTTCATGATTCTTGCTAAATGGTTTTTAAAGAGGAAAAGAAAACATGGAAGGAAAAGATGGGAAGCAAGGGAATCTGTTCCACATGAAAGTGTGTCTTTTAAATTCTGATTTCCACATTTGCGTCAATCCAGATCTGAGACCATTTCAGTCCTCCAGACCCCTTCATTTGCTCAAACACCAACTCCTGCTGGCTGGGAGGGGTGCATCAAGGGGCTATAATCATGTAAATGCTGTTATTGACAGGCTTAATTTCCAGGAATTTAGTCTCCCTGTTCCTCAGCATCTGCCTGCCCTGCCTTTTCTATAAATCATCCTCCCTTTGTCACAGTGATGTTTCCTCTAAACCCATTACTCCCCTGTGTGCCAGGTTCTAGGAGACTCTTGCATTGTCTGTTGTGCCTCAGCACATCTGGAGCTGCTGATTTCGAACAGGTGCCTCTAATGGACAGTCACTAGGTAAAGAGCTTTTGGAGAATGGGGTATCTTTGAAACATGGACTGCCTGAGAGGGGATCAGACACATTAATAAATCACAGCCACGACTGTTAAATCCCAACAGAAGCTTACAATGAGAAGAAGACATGATCAGCTTTAAAGACTGGCCCTAGAAGTCCTCAAGATCAAATTCCCTTGTGGTTTTGGCGTTTCCCATAGAATTCCTTAAAGCAATACTGCTCAGAGATTCAAGCAAAACCATCCCCAATTACTCAAAGGAGCTACTTAAACTAGTTATCTCGAAGCACCAAGATCAAATCACTTGATGAATCTAAAGCAAATTTAATCATCAGCCACAGTTTTGTCCCTTGGATACTCAGAAACCTGTTAGCAGCTAGGTAAGATAGTACCAAGCATTGGGGCTGTTTTGTGCTCAGCAGAGATCCTGCTCTAGATGGAGACAGATGGGGGCCCATCCTATATAGTAAAAGGCTAATATGCAAATTGTCCCCTCTACTGAGAGTTTGACCAGGAGTTCGACCAGGGGGCGGGGCCAGCCGGCCAACTGCCCTCAGCCCCTCCCGCTGGCCTGCCCTGCCCCCAATCGCTCCCAACCCCCGCCTCACCCATGCATGAATTTGTGTACCGGGGCCTCTAATGATGTATAAGATACTAACCTGCCTAGAGAGACTCTGCTGCTAAATGAGGCAGTGTCTGTGCTAATTATACCAGCAACTTTGGCTTCTATTAGGGCTGGAGTGTAAATGGAGGAAAAGGTAGAACAGTGCCTTACAGATTACTAAAGCCCTGGCATTCTCTGGGCACATATCTTATGGAGATTCTGAGAGAAGAGCTGACTCCATGAAGGACAGTCTAGCCTAGAGGTCTTTGGATTTAGACAAATCTAAGTTCAAATAGTAGCTGAGTCATTTACTTGTAGCATCTCCAGGCCCCCGTTTCCTTATCAATGAATGGGGATAAAAATAGTGCCTACCTCATGGAATCGTTTTGCAGATTAAATGTATATAAAGTATTTTGCAGAGTGCTCAGTATACAGGAGCCACTGTTGTTAGTAATTCATGGCAGAGTAATCTTCTTCCTAAAGTGTTTTTCACCCACTCAGAAGACAGAGTGTGAAAGACAAGCCTCATGGCATAAAAGAACATCAGCCCAGCTTGCCTTCACTTCAATAAACACTTGTTAGGTAGCTTCTGTGGATAGTGGTTACTGCCAAGACACCGCAGTAAATGACAACATCCCTGTTGTCTTCCCAACTGTACTATAAACTCCTTGACAAGGCAGGCATGCATGAAGAAAATTTCGAAGGGTTCCAAAGCAGCACATAAGCAAGCTGGAAGCTCTGTGGATATTGAAATATTGAAATTCCTAGGAGCTATCAAGCAAAGCAAAAAGCTATTCATAAGAAGTAGGGATGGTCCTTTCCACTCCTCTCCAATGACCCAACATGCTTCATCAAACATTTGGGATGCGGCTAAGGCATTCTATACGACAACATGCCAACTCCATTTCCCTACATAAAAGTGCTATCAGGAAAGTAAAAAGAGGGTTCTGGGACAAAATAGAATAACATCAATCACTTTCTAGCTTATAACCATATGTCTCATTTTTTCCTCTAATATCTCCCATCTCTTCATTTTCATTGCCTTTCACAGGTGTGAGTCTAACTTATTCTGATAACTTTTCCTCTAGCAACATTCCTATAATTCTTTACAACCCAGAGTGGCTTATAAATTCAATACGGACTTTTCTCGGTCTTCCCCCAACTTACTAGGGGGAAAGGAACATCTAAGCATATAAACACAATACAGATGAATAAGTGCTATGATTGTGTTAAACACTGAAACAAGTTTAAGGGTTTAGACATGCCTTTATAGGAGGAGATGTCTACATTCAGATCCCCCAAACAAGGAGTAGTCCAGGCAGAGGACTTATCAAAGATCAAGGGGGGGGGGGGGGGATTGAAAGAACTTGAGAAAGTAATTTGCCATACCTGGAGTCCATAGTGCAAGAGATGCAGGGGAGCAAGCCAGGGGTCAGGGCATAAAAGACTAGTTAGTCCCCATCAGAAGTTTGTATGGCCATGACCACATGGAGGTCCACAGTGCTATGCTTTCTTATCAACGCATTCATACTTCATCATCCTTACCCATCCTTTCCCCCTAGAATGCCATCACCCTTTTATTGTGCTAAACCTTTGTGTTCTGAACTCCAGTGTAGTCTATAAAGTATTCTAACTAGTACAATAGTTTGGCAATTCATAATGTTTTACCTGGGAGTTTATTCATCTTCCATTCATCTATCCATCTGCCCAATATATATTAATGACCTACTGTATGCTGTCATTCATATATCCCCTGCTGTCAGGGAAATGACTTGTCCTTCCATATTTTAACACAGACTCTGGCACACACCTCCTGCACTGAAGTGTGTTAACCTTTTTAAAGTCTTTTGCATTTTTTGGAATTCTACGTTAAATTTCCCATATAAATGTGTGCCGGGAAGAGGACGAATGGCATTGGCTTTGCTAACCACCCATTCACCTGCTGTGTGCCTGTGTACACTGTGTTGAAGCTCAGTGCTGATACAGCACCCAACGTCATTCCTAAGGGCTCTGCAGTGTAAAACTCGGCTTCCCCCAGTCCCTGACCTTTCATACTTGGAGCCACAGAGAACCCAGTCCCTGCTGATCAAATGATGTCCTCTGTCTCTCTTCACAGTTGGACATGAAGGCTTCTTCCTACGTTTCCAGTTAGTTTTCTGCCCAGTACTTTCATATTTGTTGTCCATACTGCATTCTTTTTCTTTATTTTGGTCACTGTATTAAACTCTAATTGGCTACTGTATACCCTGAAGATACTGCCTTTTTGGCAGAAGCTGAAAATATTTTTGCATTTATGCAGTTTAATTTGGGAGAAGAGCAGTAATGCACAAGTCATTGATTTTGTTTGTTTGTTACTATTTCAGCATGAATGTTTTCTAAAGACTCCCTTTCTTGCTACTTGCCCACTTTAGAAGCTATTTGACATGCACACATCTGATACCTTCTGAAATTTTATTTTTAGAAATTCTCAGGTGCCTCTCACACCCCATGAGAAGGAATCTACAAACCCAACTGACGACTTCTGTTTTTCTGCCAATATGGCCATGGCACCTCATCAATTTTTTTTTTAACTTAAACTGATATTCTATATTATCTTTTCTCTTTTTAAAATTACATATTCTTGAATAAGTCAGCAACATGTGTCATATTTAATCCCCTGTAACCACAGTCCTGGGAAATGTACAGAGAGAAGAGGCACCTAGCTTTCACACCTTTTTATATACACTTGAAGCAGGTTTTCATTCAATTCAGCTACTGTGAACTCCTTCATCACACGGCCCTCAATTAAAGAAAAGCCTGCTGAGATGATATTTTCACCTTCGTCACAGCATTTGGTCTGGCTACTTTATTTGAGGTAATCCATTTGCACTAGAATATTTTTATTTGATCAGTAATGCCAAACCAAGGGTAAATCAAGAACATGCGGAACAGTAAAACCTTTTAAAAAACCACTGTTATG